>NW_024540939.1:0-13749 GCF_016647625.1 Suillus subalutaceus
CAAGGTTTTGGTGCTGCTCGTTTCGCATACTGGTATGTTGACCTGAAAACCAGTTTACGTCAAAATTTACCAAGACTAACTTTTGGCCATACTCAGGTTAGACACATATATAAGACAACCTCACAAGCTTTTACCCCTCGTGCTCTCCTCCACTATTCGCAGTTCTACCTCATCTTCAGTCCGGTATGTCGACATCTGAGACCAACTCGCAACAGGCCCCTAATCTGGATGTCTCACTGTGTGTCCAAACTTCCCCGCATGCTAGGGCGAAGCAGAAGATTGCTGCTCTGATGGATGAAATTGAAATCTTGAAGCAGGACAAGGCAATAAAACAAAGGTGCGAGGCACGTACGTGGCTCTCAGACTTACCGTGGTATTAATTCCTTGCTACAGGAAGACGACCTATTATGTTTCACAGGGACGGGCAGTCCATCGCATTGTTGCCCTATACACTCCTATAGAGGATTTGATCACCAAAAACGACAGGCGGTGTGAAGACTGCGAGTCTAGCAGCTCCACTATGGAGTAACTATCTATGTTTATATCATTGTGCTTATTTACAAAATGGAACAGCCAAGACCGTCTTCAATGTGGTTATATCGAACTCGCCAAGGCACTACCATGGCTTCATGATAAGCTAGCATGTCTTGATCACGAGGAGTCGGAGGATATGCTCAAAAAGGTTTTCCCCAACGTGTTTATCACACTTTTTGCTCATTCTCGATATAGCTCAAGCGAGGTGCAGACTCTGCTCGTGGCGACGACACGGGAACCCTTAAAGAGCTCGTTGCTTCATGGGTAAATATCGAGTGCCATCTGACTACGCTCATCAGGACCAACAACAAGCACCATCGAGGTTTTGTGAGTGATGCGTGCGGCAGACTGCTCTGCCCGGCAGAATGGTGTTGGGAGGACCCGGTGTAAGTGATAATCTTCATCGCTCACATGTTGCCGACATTTTGTTCAGCATTAGGACTGGCATTTGTGACCGCACAATTGCTTATATTGTTTCTGAAAATTCTTGGCCATCCTTCATGTATGAAAACTACAAAGCTGATGCCAATAATCTGGAGTGCGGTCTGATGAAGTCAAGGTTGTTGATCATGGTGAATGGCCCCATTATTTCAGCTGATTCATGGCTCAACGTATGACAGGGATTCAAGGCTATCTTTACTTCTCCCTCTTCTGCTAATGAGGTGGATGGTGAAGGTAATGGTACTGATATCATTGAAAATAACTGACGTGCCCAGAAATGATCAGATCAAGCCAAAGTAAAGACATGTGTTGCCTCCATCATAGGTATGAGGAAAGTAACACCTCGCGTGATCGCGTATGCAGCTTGCCAGGTAAGCAGCTTCCTTCTAACTATGAAGTTAACATTAAATTCTGCAGATCTGGTTCGCACTTTCCAGCATCAACTCCTGGCGCACTGTGGATGGAGACTTCAACTATCAGATATTCTGGAACAGCATTATCAATTTCTTTGAAGACGCTCTGGGTCCAGCTGCACGAACCAGGGTGAATAAGCTTCTTGAATGGTGGACCAGGCAAGTCATCAACCATTAGTGACTCGCCCTGATTCCTAACTCCCTGCACAGAAAAGTTTTTGGAAGAAATCATCAGCAGGACTTGACACAGGATGTTATTTCCCAGATGTCTGTGAGCATTCTTGCTACCCAGAGACTGCAGATGGAGGACGCTGTATTTGACTCTGACTAGTTGCTTGGCAGTTTTTGCCTGCCTGTCCCATCCACACTATTATATTACATGCTACTACAATACTTAAAAATGTGTGTATGGAATCAAAATATGACTATTTTCTGAAGTATATATACACTCGAGTCTGAAAATTGTCCAACAACTTTGTCATTGGATGAAGGAGCTAAGCTCAAAGTGCGACAAATGCAATGCTATTGAAGAGTGGTGAAATACATAACACGCTCGCCAAATGGTAAGTAAGGCGTCAAAGTGAAGCATCACTCACCGCTATAAACTCTCGAGCCGAGATCCTACGTCATAAAGTGTCCTACAGAGTGCATCAAACGCAATGCTGTCGATGGGCGACAAAACACATAAGACGCTCGTTGAGTGGTAAGGAAGACATCAAGGTGAAGTGTCACTCACCACTATGAACTCTCAAGCCGAGGTCCCACACCATAATGTGTCCCGCAGAGTGCGACAAATGCAATGCTGTTGAATGGTGACGAAACACATAAGACGCTCATTGAGTGGTAAGGAAGACATCAAGGTGAAGCATCACTCACCGCTATGAACTCTTGAGTCAGGGTACTTGCATTGCAGACGTTCGTTGAATGGTAAGTAAGGCGTCAAAGTGAAGCATCACTCACCGCTATAAACCCTCGAGCTGATATCCTACGTCATAAAGTGTCCCGCAGAGTGCGACAAACGCAATGCTGTTGGAGAGTGACGAAACACATAAGACACTTATTGAGTGGTAAGTAAGGCATCAAGGTGAGGCATCATTCACCGCTACAAACTCTCGAGTCAAGGTACTCCATCACAAAAGTACAGTGTCTGCACGATACTATGACCTCCTTGGGACATGTCACAAAGGCATACAATCATTGAGTAATGGGATACTTATGGAAGGTCACACGACGATTTGAAACGAGGTATAAATTAGTGTTTGCTTGCTTTGAGGTACCCGTGAAGTAGCCAAGCAGCCTACAGGATCTTTAGAAATTTCTAGTTTTGTCGGCCAGGAGAGTTTAAAATGTGAAGATGCCAATCATTGCGTGGATTGTAATTTGGCACTGCCATTACGTATGCTTACACCGCTACACCAAGTATCGAATTGTTTACAAATATTGTCATTACCACGAACTCTTTGAACTTGATCAAAATTGTATGCTTTGGATTTTGCCCGAGGAAATGATCTGATCAAGGATCGTGTTTAATAAAAATTTGATTTGCACAACTGTGCTGTTACTGTTTGTTTGCAACGCAGCAACCGTTGAGTAGTAATATCTAATCTAACACATCTTGGAATATTATTTGCCCTTCATGGAATGCACCGCTCCAAGTGACAGGCAACCATTAATCAGTCAAGATGGGCGATTTCTTCTTTGACAAGTGATATCTACTCCTACACACATGAAGAATAAATTCTGCTTTAACATATATCGGAACATTATCCGTACTGCGTGAAATATATTTGTTTGAGTGACGGTCAACCAATACCCATACAACACGCACGACTGTGCTGTTACAGTCTTGTTGCAATACAAACTCATGCCTTTTACCCTCGATCGAGTTACATGAAAGTCATAGTCATCCTGAACTAGTAAATGTGTATTGCATGAAGACTAAATGATATGTATCCGCATCATTGGGGACGTCGCTAAAATGTCTTTCACATTGGCCCATTGCAACCTCCTTCCTTGATCCTCGCAGCCTCGGTTTGTATCTGATTTCATGAACATGTGCCCGTTCATTTTTTCTTAAATCCATCTAAACGAAAAAGGTCACAAATCAAATAATTCTACTAGGCTGGTGTGCTTGTAAATTCGTCTTTCCTCAACAATGCCAAATATCCCCATGTCAAAGCAGTTAGCAGATATACGAAGATTGTTGTGATGTTCTACAATATATTGCTTTAAATAACTTTCTCATCTGTTCACCAGTTCACTGATGACGACATTGCCATTCATCCCGCTGGCACCCTCGTCGCTTCCGCATCTGCAGACCACCGTATCCGTCTCTGGCGCCTCTCAGATCGATGAACCGTCGCCATCTTCCAGCATTCATTTACTCAGAAATGTATCACATTCTCTGTGGACAGCAAACACATCCTCAGCGGAAATGCTGATAAAAAGATCTCAGAGTGGGCAGTACCAAAGGACGTCAATTCAAAGGCAAGTTTCTATTCCTGACTCATATATCATAATTCGAGCATCCTTCATTCAGATACTGCCTATGACAACGGCCCGCGATGCATGTATAACTGGGGACCTGTCTACTGCTGAAGAGTTACTCACCGAAGAGATTCACACCGACGCCAACAATTATACTTCATATGCACATCGGTTGTTCGTTTTGGCCCGAAAACACAACTGTGACCACGCCCTTGAGGATGCAATCAAGGTGAGTTATACTGACTGATCTTACCCACCTTACGAAAAGGCTAACTTTCATTTGTGACATAGTCTATCAACATTCGGCCCTCATTGACAGGCTACATTTCCAAAGGCATTGCCCTCTGTGGAAAAGGCCATATCCGGGATGCTAGGGCAGCATTCGACGTCGCATCCATGTTCACGAACCGTGATTTGGGCACCAGCCATTTTCTTCTCTTGATCAAGGTTGGTCAAATTTGTCTCACATATTCTTTGATTCATTCCGTATTTCAGGTCATCGCACTCTTCAACGCAGATCAACATGAGGAAGCAACAATACTCGTCAAAGAGCTGGCTGCCGCTTGTCCGGATGCCGATCCTCTCGGGTGTCATGTCGTGGAAGTCAGTATCATGCTGCTACGCTCGGTCATCAAAACTGATCTTTATTACTCGTATATTAGACAAATCTACATGTTCAGCTGGGGATCAGCGCATTGGATAGTGCGCATTATGACGAAGCTGTTGATCACTTCACTACAGCTGTCAACTCTAGGGCTTTCTCATCAAAATCATTCAGAATTATACGAGGACTTGATCGTGGTGCGTCGACACAGTGCATCTGAACTGCCTTTCATAACCGAGTGCTTTATCCAGCTCTTCGGCTGGGATCTTGAGTCCTTGTTGCTAACTACACACCAGAAACGGTGCCAGGCTTTCCTTTCGGCAGGTAAACCTGATGAAGCCCTCGAAGCACACAAATACATGATGGACACCATTGACGAATCTGTAAAGGCTAGCTGCCTTGATTGGTCTAACAGCAAGTCCTCAGTCATATTGCTCGCAGCTATGATACTCACCCGCATGTCACTCAGAGTTCAAGAAGCAATGTAGTGCACTCACTGCGCATGATGACCATATTCTTGGTGTATGTACCTCCTTTCTCAACTCTTTCGCTACTGACCCATATGCAGGCGGAGATCCCGGGGCAAGAGCAAGATGGCTATGATGCAGAACCCAATTTCTTCCACGACATGCATGAAGTGTGTGCAAAACTGCTTGTCCTTCTTTTCTCTTTGACATCATTCATTACAGAATTCTCAAATTTCCCGGCCACGACCTCAACAGTGCCCTAGGCGCCTGAAGAGACTCAGGCTTGCTATGACAAGAACCCCTCGTTCAGCTTGTCCACCTGTACCACCCACCGTTGCACCACTGGTCACCGCCGCTGCCACCTTCAAAATGCAACTACGATACCTATTCACTCAGCCACCACATCAAATGCCACCTGTCGCCAAAGTTTCTTTTGCAGAGGGTAAAGAGGTGTGTCTGGTCGATTTTATCACCATGTCCTGGGTGTCTGATGCGTAATTTACAGTGTAATGCTGCTGCAGATGCTCCTGGCAAAGACCTGGACATCGTAGATTACGAATATGAAGATCTCAATACTACTCAACCGGACCCTAGTACACAACAGCAACAGCAAGCAGTAGCAGTACATATAGACTCTGGCGAACATGGAGGCAGGAAGTCGTTTATCTGCTGCTAGCGTGTTTTGTGGGTGTCCCTCCGATATTTCAATTCTACTATTGCTCCTATTGTAACATGCCATATAGCAGTCTCACATCTAGGACTTCATTCAGCCGCTGTGTCAGGCGATATCAGACTAGTTCAATTTGCTCTCAATCATGGACAACCTGTAAACTCCATTTTAGACAGTGTTCTACCTTTACATGCTGCTTGTGCAGATGGTAATGATCTCATAGTCAATCTTCTCATCGAAAACAGAGCAGATGTCAATGCATCAAGGTAAGTCTTCATAACCCATAATTCTAATTGTATATGAATACTTTCCACAGACTTCCCCGCAGGTCCTCTGACTGCAGTCGTGACCCTGCTGCTCCTATAGTTGGCACTTCTGGTGCAACCCCACTTCACTTCACTGCTGCAAATGATCATACAAGCGTCGTTTGCACCCTTCTTATCCATGGCGCCCATTCTGATCGTCCAGATAAGCACGGCATCACCCTGAGATCATTGCCTGTCAGAATGGCTGGATTGAGTACGCTGATATCCTCGCATGTGCTCACGATGATAAAACACCTGATAGCGACGGTCATTCCTCTAGTTGAGCACGTTGAATCTTCCCAAAGGAAGAAGCTTCATTTCAAACACACCATCGACCGCACTCGCACCGCACTCGAGTCCACAAGCGCCACTCCTGATATTGATCAAGAACCACCATTTGTGTACTCTGACTCCCCTGAATAAGATATCTTTCAACCTCAAAAGCATTGTGCGATCAGCAGTCGTTCTGTCCTCATCAGCACCAATGACGCCTGTTACATGCCCTGGATCCTGGCCCTGTTCTTTTTGATCAGCAGGGCTATGCATATTTGGCTTACTTCATGGAAGCTAACCAAACAAAGGTGTTTGTGATATGGTCAGACAGTGCGCTTGGGGGCAATCTTTAGACGCGTAGTGGCCCGGATATTTGTTCTTTACTTGTGACTTCCACAAGCACGACCTATTCCTGTATGCCTCATTCAACGTAGTACAGCATGTTTGTAACTGAAAATGAAAGCAACACGGCACAGAACCACACACGGAAATTTGGCATCGTCCTACATACGAGAACATAGAATTCTGATCCATCGTTTCATCCTCATGCATCAATTGTCATCTACAGCGATGATAGTACAGCATGTTGAGAACAAATCGAGAATCATTTGCGGCAAGTTAATTTGCGGGGGTCGATCACACAGCACACAGTACCTGGCACACAGTAATTGGGGCATTCAGTCAAAGAAGTGGAATACAATTTACTGGTCCAGTTACAGGGAGTATTATGTCATGGTACATAGTGTTCCCAAACACCCGGGGGTGACATTCGTTCAATAATTGAACGCATAGCTTTGGCTGTGGTGAGAGCTCACCGAGGTTAGGAACATCGACGACCGTGTTGTACTACTAGTGCATGATTCCAATGGGAGTGGATTGGCGAATGAGTTAACTAAAACCAGTTTGGCCGAAAGTTGAGGACTGATATGAGCAATGAGTGGAGGACCGTAAACAAGGCTTTAAACACCTTTAGGAAAGATGTTCACAGAAGTGTTGAATAGAACACGCATGTGAAGGTGGAAACTCCTCTATCGCAGAACTAATCACAGGTTAAGTAAGACCCAAGAAGAGAAAAATTCAGCTACATTTGGTGTACACACAGATTTTGGGAGTCGACATGATCTATATGCCTGCATTCAGATGTTACATGGCGATGTGCTGGAGTGGGTGCTAGACACGAGAAAGAATTACATTTGTATGGCCATCCGGGATAAATAGTATTCGAGCGCCTGCACTATCACAATCGAATGTGGGGGGATATATTCTAGAAGCTATGGAGATGCGCCAGGAAAGTACACTGTCAAGGAAGGCGATTATGACTCGTAAGGAGCATGCTTGCTGGAATGGTGATGGCGAACTACCTCGTATCTTGGGTGTCTATAGGTAGGCGAGCGTGGTGAAGCAGCATAAAAGCGCACAATGCACGCACCTCTGTAACTTAGAAAGACGCCCACAATTCCTCGACCGTGCTCAATACCATCAACCTCTTGTAAGATGTCACAGCTCATTCCAAGCACCACACCCCTTCGAGTTTTGAAGATCATGAGCAGGGCGTAACTGCAGTCGTAGTTTTCCCCGATAGGCAACGAATAGTTACAGCCTCGAATGACAAGACACTTCGTCTTTGGGACTTGGAGACAGGTGTTGGAGAAGATGGAGGGGCATCACAATTGGGTGCAGGCACTGGCGAAATCACGAGATGGTCAAATGATAGCAGGCGGTGATGAAAAAGGAGAGCTCATCACCTGGCACGGTGAAACTGGAGAATCCCTGACCCAACCCATCAATGCCCCACTCCAATGAAATCACCTCGCTGGATTTTTTCCCGGATGGTATGGTGCTGGTCACTGGTTCATGGGACAAAACAGTGAAGTTTTGGTGTACCAAAACATGGCAGACGCAAGGAGAAACCAATCAAGTGTGGTACTGTCGACTGTGTTCGATATTCGCCTTCTGGTGAACTTCTTGCCATGGCAACACTCGACAATATCAAAATTATAATCCAGGCACAAGGGAACGCGTCGCATCTTTCATTGGTCACAACTCGTCACTCGTGTGGATGCCCAATGGCACACACCTTCTTTCAGCAGGCCATGCATACAATTCTACTATACGAGAGTGGGATTCATTGACCTGGCAGCAGGTCGGCCATCCCTACGAAGGCCATACTGGCAGTATCAAAGCCATTGCCATCCATCCTGCTGGTACCTTTGCCGCTTCCGTGTCTGATGACAACCATGTCTGTCTCTGGCGGCTCTCAGATCGATGAACCATCGCCATCTTCCAGCACTCATCCAACCAGACATGTATCACATTCTTTGTGGACGGCAAGCACATCCTCAGCGGAGGTGAAGATCATAAGATCTCAGAGTGATAAATACCCAGCAACGCTAATTTGAAGGCAAGTTTCCATTCTTGACTCCCATAACATAATTCGAGCATCCGTCATGCAGATCTTGGCTATCGCGACAGCCTGCGGTGCATTTGTAACCGGAGACCTGTCTACTGCTGAAGGGTTACTCACACAAGAGATCCACACAGACGCTAACGACTATACTTCATATGCGCATCACTCATTTGTCATGGCCCGAAAACACGCCTGGAACCATGCCCTTGAGGATGCAATCAAGGTGGGTTATGCTAACCTATCCTGGAAGTGGCCTCCTTACGAAATGCCTAGCTTTCATCCGTGACACAGTCCATCAGCATTCGGCCCCCATTGACAGGCTACATTTCCAAAGGCATCGCCCTCTGCGGAAAAGGCCACGTCTGGGAGGCAAGAACAGCATTTGACGTCGCATCCATGTTCAAGAATCAAGATTTGAACACCAACCATTTTCTTCTCTTGATCAAGGTAGATTAAATTCTTCTCGCATGCTCTCTGCTCCATTCCATATTTCAGGCCATCGCACTCTTCAACGCATATCAACACGAGGAAGCAATGCTGCTCATTAAAGAACTTGATGCCGCTTGTCCGAATACCGATCCTTCACCACATCGCGTCGCGGAAGTAAGTATCATACGGCACGCTCGGTTATTAAACCTGATCTTTGGTCATTGCACATTAGGTATATCTATGTGTTCAGCTCGGAACCAAAGCCTTGGGTGATGCGCATTACGATGAAGCCATTGACCAATTCCACTACTGCTGTCAACTCCAGCGCTTTCTCATCGAAATTCATTCATGAAACATATGAGGACTTGAGCGTGGTGTGTCAACATGATACATACATAATGCTTTTCATAATTTAGTGCTTTGTCCAGCTCTTCGGCTGGGATCTCCAGTCTTTATTGCTAACTACACACCAAAAAACGGTGCCAAGCTTTCCTTTCGGCAGGTAAAACATGATGAAGCCCTCGAAGCACACAAATACATGATGGATACAATTGACGAAACTGCGAAGGCCAGCTGCCTTGATTGGTCCAATGGCAAGTCTCCAGTCATGTCACCACATGGCTATCATACTCACCCGTATGTCACTCAGAGTTCAAGGAGCAATGTAGTGCACTCGCTGAGCACGATCACCATATTCTTGGTGTATGCACTCCCTTCCTTAACTCTTTTGCTACTTACCATAACTGTTATGCAGGCGGAAATCCCTGGCAAGAGCAAGATGGCTACGATGCAGACCCAATTTCTCTCGGGGAATGCATGAAGTGCGTGCAACTGTGTATCCTTCATCTTTTCTCTCTCACATCGTCCATTAACAGCATTCTCAAATTTCCCAACCAGACCTCAACAGCGCCTGGGCGTCTCAAAAGAGTCAGGCTCGCTATGACGAGAACCCCTCGCTCAGCTCCTCCACCTGCCCCACCACCACCCCACCACCAGTCGTCGCTGCTACCACCTTACAACCTCACCTACGACACCTATTCACTCAGACATCCCATCATGCAGCGTCACCTGTAGTCGATGTTCCATTCACGAAGGCTAAAGAGGTGTGTTGGCTCGATCTTATCACTGTATCGTTGGTGTCTGATGCGTAGATCCACAGTGTAATGCTGCTGCGGGTGTTTCTGGTAATGACCTGGACATCGTACCTGATGAATATCTCGATTCTACTCAACTGGACCCCGATACAAAACAAAAAACAGCAACCAGAGGCATTCCAGGTAGACGCTGGGGAGCATGGAGGCGCTCGGTCGTGTTGCTGCCGTTAGAGGAGCTGGTGCATGTCCTTGGGTATTTCACTTCTATTGTTAATCTTGTTATGATGTCTCCATTGACCTGAAGCAGTATTTTTAAATCGATAGGTGATGGGTGCATCCTTTAGATTATGTGGAGTGTTCCTCCTCTATAACTAATTATGAACCTCGCATCCTCCATCTGTAAAGCTTGACTTGCGCATAGGTTACTGAGCGTCAGATATTGTACTCATGTACAACCACAGGGCCATTCTGCATTCAAAGATGTCTCGTCGACTGCACAGGGACATGCAGCGGTTCATTTAAGTCCTTCAGCACCATCATTTTACACAGCACTCCACATCTTTATGTATCAGCACTGCCATCCTCGCTCACCAATTTCTGCGTTATCTAGAACATTTTCTGAACGGTTTCTGGCAGTGATGGGGCAGCCAGCTGGTGGGCCCTTGCGGGTGGCACACTAGCAGTTGGGTTAATTTAGTCTCATTCTCACCGGATGGCACTCGCATCATGACCGGTTCGCCCGATAATACTGACCGGCTGTGGGATGCAGTGATGGGACAGTCTTTCGGTCAACCCTTGCGGGGGCATACTGATTGTATCTCTCCACCCTCGTTCTTGCCAGATGGCACTCGCATCGTGACTGGTTCTTCTGACATTGTCATCAAGCTGCGGGATGCAGCGACGGGGCAGACAGTTCTATAGTGAGCCTTGCGGGAACACACTAGTCGGGTTCCGTTGGGTGACGCTCGCGTCGTGGTTGGCCCAGGATCATGGGATAACACTGTTCAGCTGGCGGGATGCAGGTCACAAAAGAAAAACGCACTCACCCACCTCCACGTCCTCCCCCTAACAAGACAGACAAGCCATGTAACTGTCATCTTCCTTAGAACATCAACTTCTGTTGGGGACGAGCGCCATCAAAGAGAGACAAGCATTCGGGTGAGAGCTCTCCTGCGCTGTTACGTTGGTGAGAGATCAAATGGCGAAATGCGCTGAGAAGATCGTGAAGGTGCTGCTAGTTAAGCATCTGCGAAAATAATACAATGATCAGTTAAATAATTGATCTTGTCAATGGCGGTCCTTTCGACCTCGGAGTAGCCACGGGGATCAAGAATCAAGAAGCAACCGTATAAACATGATTGGCAGACTCTTTATACTGATCTACAAGCGAATCGTAAGGTGAAGATTCGCGAGGCCTAAGAGCTAAAAGGTTTTTTGAAAGTTGCTTGTGTAGTTTCCGCACACAGCCTGTAAGGAAGTTGTGATCATCATACAAAACAAACATACGGCCCATCTTATCTAACCAACCGAGTTTGATGGCACGTGATCACTCATAAACAGTTTGAAATACACGCGCGTCTCGTTCTCATCCATGATACTAAGCTTGGTCATGTTTCCACTCAAGAAGAGTCAATACCTGCTTCTCTCCTCTAACTATCTTCCCGTTGTCGAACAGCCCCCTGTTCACGAAACCCGTTCTTCTCAAAAACTCTGATGCTGGGCCAATATTCCCAGCAAAAGTGTGCGCTAACAACATGGCGAACTCCCATTCTAGGGATCCCCCCACGCTGTCATCAAGAGACCGATTGCTGCAGTCATGATTCCCCTTCCGTGGTGGCTCACAGCAATCCAATCTATCGCAAATGAAAATATGAATAAACTCATCAGCATTGAGACAACAACCGTCATAGGCCCATAGAACCAACGTACCTCCAATAGCATACTGAATCGTCGGGTCCCCTGCTTGGCTTGCTTTCGCATTATCTTCCCGCAGTCGCTTCCGTTCTACTTCGTGCCTAGTACCCATCCTCGAATGGACTTCTTCTGAAATTGACATCTCCTATAAGAACATCCGTCCCATCTTCTTTGACTTCCCTAAGATTCCGCACAGGGTTCGCACCCACGAATTGAAGCGGGCCATTAGAAAATCCTCCGCGCTCTTCCCGTAGATAATTCCAAAGTAGCATCTGATTCTTTTCTTTTATAAGCTTGGATACAAGAGGTCCGCGTCTTCCGGTAGATAGGGCGTTTGGGGGGTCCTTCCTATCCATCCGTAAATAGCGGGGTCGTTCATATCTGCATGTGCATAGACTGATCTCCCTGTCGAGGTGGGGTGATAATGATGTTTCTGGTGTGGTGCTGCAAGCCGGAGGAATGGTTCCCCAGTTTTAGGATTGATCTCGAGGGGGATAGAGTTGGGTATGTCATCTTTGGAGTGGGTGCTGAAGATCTATTGAAGTGGCGAAAAGCACTTACAAACTAGTTAGTGAAGGGAGTCACAATGTGTATGTTTGAGTCATGTACTAGAAGGCGGTGTAAGCCTGCAAGGTTGATAATAAACTACCCTAGAATGGTTAGGCGCCCGTACGACTATGCAGACCAATTAGAACGAGTCATTCCTTTAGTAATACTCAGATCAGTGAACTGAGTTGAGGTTTGCACGAGGGAAATATTCTTTCCTCATGAGAAATCGTTTACCTTGGGCGGGTTGTGGTGTCTACAGCAGTCCGTCCTAAATCTGATATGCACTGCGGTAGGGAAGATATGGTGTACGATCATACATCTGATAGATAAAACACAAGGCATTTAGCAGTGAGCTCATGTCGTCTTTTCCCCGCCAGACGTGCAGTAGCCTATGAATAGAACTAAATTTCTTTCACGAAACGCATCAAGTGCGTGCAACAGTGCATCCTTCTTCTTTCTCTCTCACATCGTGCATTCCAGCATTCTCAAACTTCCAGGCCACGACCTCAACAGCGCCATGGGCGTTTGAGAAGATTCAGGCTCGCTATGATAAAATCCCTCGTTCAGTTCACTCACCAGCACCTGTACCAGTACCAGCACCAGTGGAAGGCATCGTGAAAAACATATAGGAGATTCAAGACATGTGGGGTGAGAGATGGAAATAGTAGCCGGAAAACACCGATGTCACAGACGAAAAATCACTTTAACCTGGCCCTAGTCAGGTCCATACAATCGATACCCAAGTCTTCAGCAATGATCATCGCAGCCCGCTCTCCGATGAGAAGTGCCGTCGAATACGTGTTCTGTGTATATTGTTAGACCGCACTCAACAACCTCCTGTTCAGCACCCACCGTGCCAACGTTCAATGGCGAAATGGACATATCTGCGACCTTCAGGTTTGACACGCCGTATACATTTAGCCGAGCATCGACGACTCCTTGATCTGCTCCGTCCGATTCCGGCACAAGTCCCAAGCTACAAATAAAAGATCAGATATAAAATCATGAAAGGTTCAGCTGCACACACTGAGTGCCATCCCGTTTGCACTGATGTTCGATTCAGTATCTTACCGTGACTATGGAGATGGTAAGTCAGGACTTACCGACGTCGCGATGGAATTGATTGATCGCCTCGTCATCTCGGCAGTGTAGATAATGTCAG
>NW_024540940.1:0-13748 GCF_016647625.1 Suillus subalutaceus
AAATACACGCTATATTCCATTCAATGGTGATGCATAAAACTCCGCCCCACCTGGGGATTTGCTGGCAGGGTTGACGGAGTTTGGCGGGTAACAAGCTGTAAGGCAGCGGTGAAGCCCGTAACGTTCGGTGTATTGATTGTGTTCTGTGACTCGATTATATCCTGTGCATACAGAGATCCTCCTGGTACAATGGCGAGTGCAGGGATAACTGTCGATGATGGCGATATTCTGCTTCCGCTGGGGAAGTGAGTGACGTTAAACGCGGATGAGTCTTTCACGTGTGCAGGAGCCGCCATGCTGTCCGACCGCCCCACAATGTGCTGGTGGTGGTCACGGTTGTTGTTGCAGTTACAACACCCTTCGACGACTGTAGTCGTAGCCGTGGGAGTGATTGCAATCGTAGGTGTCACGACGTCGGTGACTACGATTGTTGTGACGGCAGCTTGTGAAGGGATCGACAGGTCGGTTGTGCCGACAGTGATGGTCGTTGAAGCGGGACTATGAAAGACTGGCTAACGGATGGAGATATAATCGCAGGGGCCAGCTGGGCAGTTGTGCTGACACCCCCGGGCTCCGCAGGCGCAGTCAACACAGTCGGCAAGCCAGCGCTATCAAACAAAGCAGACCATTGATGCCATCCTACAGAGAATATCACTTTTCTAGAGAAGCATGCGCACGACATGCACCACGCAGACATGTTCAGACGAATTTAAATTTAAATCCTGCAGTCTAGAACAAAATCGCTGAGTTCATGAATCATGAGTGGACGAGATTCAAATGGTATTATTTGAAGCTTTGCAGGCCCTGCAGAAAGACGATAGTCGCCTTAACAGTACGAGCTACGCTTTTTACGAATTCAGTTTCATCTCGTCGAGTCAATTGCTTAGCTTTACATTACATTCATTAGGAGGTGTAAGGATGCAATGCACGACATCATGGAAAACGTCTTTCTCTCACACACAACGGGGATCTAGGTATAATTTGTTTTGTTATTCACCTATTGAAGGCGTGCCTATCTGTGTGCTGTCGACATCAGAACTTATAAATTTAAATATACATGGTTGAGGCTGTTGCAGGGGGGCGCCATGAATGCAAACCAACAGCAAAAATGCGTGTCCGCATAGCCACATCTGCAATGAGACAGGTACCGCCCTGCCAAATCCCCGATAAACAGAATTATCATTGGACCAAACAATTCGACCAGCCCATAACGTTATTTTGATACATCCAGGGCTGTAGTTGACCACTAGTGGTCCAAGTTGGTTATCTCAGGATGCACATTGCGCTGGTGGAGAATCAGCTGATTGGTGCTTGCCATAGTCTACACATACCGGTTCACGTTAACTGCCCGTTCCATCAAATCTACTTTGAATCTTCTTGATAATCGCGTTTAGCCACTTCCTGTTGAGCTGAGTGAGGAAAGTAACGCCCACGGTGATGTGATGTAATGCGAGCAGATCTGCAACTATTCCAAATCGATAAGCCAGATTCCACTTTACAAACTCGCCACTTTTTGTTTAGTTTGTAGTGAAAAAAACAACCGCCTCCAGCCGTTTAACATGTATGCCCTGGTGACACGCTGTGTACTGGATGGGTGACGCTTCCTTTCTTAGCCGGGCGTCACCGTGACCTTCCTCAGACGGTAATCCGTCGTACACTGTAACATTTATGTCACATTTTTCTAAATTTGAGTACGATGAGTAACTCTTGGGCGACAGGACAGACCAAGGAATCGGCAGGAGGACATGTTGGAAAGGAACTGTAGCCATAACGCGAATAAATGAATCTGCAAAAAGAAGCGTAAGAACAGGGGATCTCGATCAACGTTCGATAACGGTGACTGAGATGACAAAGAACAACAAACAAAAGATAAAGAGTCCGGGATGATCCCCAGGGAAACTGGACATGGCCAAAACGGTTGAGATCGAGCGGAATATGACGAATTTAGAAGCACAATATTTCAGTATAGGAGACTCGCTGTGGAGACAAATAGAATATTTATCTGTTGCAATATTCTCGAATGTCGTATCCGGATATGCTAAGAATATTGTTATCATATTTCAGCATATTTCAATTCAGTTCGTGTGGTACGACAAAATCGGTTGCATTCGGGTGAATTATGCTATAATCTACTGATACAAACGCTTTGACCTGCGACCAGCAAATACGATACAGGATGATAATGATAGAACCAGCACGACAGCGAGAAGCATGCAAACTCGACAGCAGCAAAGAGAACAGGAGCGATGTGGACGGGCGAGAAGTGAGACAAGCGAGCACAGGCAGCAACCAGCAGGTAACGGCAAAAGAACAGGAGCGATGTGGACAGGCGAGGAGTGAGACAAGCAAGCACAGGCAATTGGGAAGCAACCAGCAGGCAATGGCAAAAGAATATTAATAGGAATGATGTAGACAGGCGAGGAGCGGCAAGATAACGTGATGGGAGAGCGTCCAGCAGCAAAAAAGGCATAGAACAAGAGTGAGGGAGGTGAGTAGTATACTGAAGACAACAGGACGGAGGGAAATCATGAGGCGGAGCTACTGTCGACAATAAGCACCCTTCCCGCTCCTAGTAAACATGAATGATCATAAAATAAGAGTTCGAGAGCTGAAACTTACCAGCTAGCGCTAAGTGGATCATAAGCCTGCAGAGACAATAAGTTAATGCCATTTAAGAAAAGCAGTAACAACACGTATACCTGAATCCACGAGACCCGCATATTTGTGGAAACAGGTGAGGAAGGCAGTGGCAGGACTCCTAGCTGTTGGGAAGATGGTGGTAAGAAGAAAGGGGGAAATGGACTTTGCCGAAATTCCCCAAACATTTTTAAACTTTGGGGTGTTGGTAGTTTCAAAACTCACCCAAACTTTGTGATCACACGAGAATTCGAGTGGAGCTTTGCAGAGTAAGTAAGCTGTGTGATGTGTGAATGCAAAGTAGTGATCGAGACATGGACGGAGTGATGTAAGAGGCTGTTCGGCAACCAGATGTTGCCTAACATTTGGCAAATGTCATGTGCGGATTCTCGGCTTCAAGCGTCTCAATTGTCGGAGCTCAAACCTTACATCTCATACCTGTACATCTACCATGAATTCTTATCTTATTGACTACTATCGTCAACAGAGACTTTGCACCTCTGTTGTTGCACTCACCGCTCTCTGTGCTAGCTTTACTACAGTCCTTATGGCTCAACCTGAAGTAACATCAATGCCGGACAATGCGGCAAAGGCGCACTGGCAAGAGACAGAAGTGGACGTTCTACTCCAACATCTGATTGAGAATCGGGCAGCGGGTGGTGATGGCGGGAACTTCACAAATACTACCTTCAACAGCGCAGCAACTGCTATCAATGACAATCACGCGATTCAAACAATAGGCCCTCCGAAGACGGCCAGGATGGTTAGGACAAAGTGGACATCGGTATGTGATCATTTCTCGAATGATTATAAGTTTACGAGCATGTTTTAGCTCAAAAAAATCTTCAATCAAATCGAGAATTATCGCAATGTGTCTGGTTTCCATTGGGATAATGTGCGGGGGGCTGGAATCAAGGGTCGTGCTGCTGGTGATGTTTGGGATACGTATGTTAACCCCAATGTATGTAATGATGCTCAATTCTATTGCATTTGACTGACACCCAAAAGTCACGAGCTGTGATGCGCCCCTTTCGCAACAAAGGGTGGGCTCGATACGACAACATGCAGCTGATCATAGGTGATAATAGCGGTGCTCGTGGAAGGCACGCGTTGCACCCAGCTACTGCGCCCCCTCCGTCTGTCAATACTGCAGATGACGTGCCTGATGTTTTTGACGGAGGCCTCGGCCTTCTTGATATGGATGTAGACACTGCTGGAGCCGCTGCCCCCAGCAATGTGCCAGACATGAGCCCTGATTTAATGATGCCACTTAGCGCCCAGCTTCATGGAACCTCCGCTACTTCTCAGGCTGCCGGCTTGCAGTCCAGTAAGTGCATGCGCACCGACACTTTTGTCGACTCTTCATCTCAACGCACTGGTGCCCCTCCCGTGTCCAACAATCCTGTTCCTCTTTCATCAACGTTGATATCATTACCGGCTCCCAAGAAGGCACGAGTTTCAGCACATGGTGGCATGCAGTCAGGGATAAATAGTGCCGCAAAGATTGCTGCCAAGATTACTCCAGCAGTTGCCGTCATGAACATGCAAGGTAGCATCAACCGTCTCACAGATGTTATCGAGAAGACCATAGCCACTCCGCCTCCGCTTCCACCACCAGTCCCTCAGGTTGTTGTACCAACTGTACCAAATATCATCTCTCGCGGCCTAGAGATTATGCGCAGCAAAGATGGAGATTTTTTGTCAGTTGGTCAGAGAGCCAGTCTCCTGCGCATATTTTCCCTTGCAGGAGGGGATAACAAGCTTGCTATCTATGTTGGGCTTGAGGATGACTACGAGACACGCCGTGCATTTATCTTAGAGCTCTTGGACTCTCCACCGCTGCAGTAGTACTATCATATCATTTGTATTGCTGCGCTTGTTACATTCTTGTCTCGTACTAACATGTAGTATCCATTTCATGTACTGCTCATTCTACATGTATTTCATGCATCATTGAATCATATACTAATTGGAACGGATCAGATACAAGTACATGGTACTTGCTACTAGTGAGAATTAATCCAGTCCATAATCGTCATACTCGTCATACTCGTCATCCGAAATGTCGTCATCGTCCTTACCAAGAGCACGTCGTTCTTCTAAAATACGCTGATACTCAACCCACATTGCGTGCGCAATGAGATCACGCTGCGCGTGCAGATCGTTGTTTGCGGCCGGAGCTTCTTCTACTGCCTGCTCCCAGTTTGCGGTGTGCGTGCTGGGAGCGTCTGAATGGTCTGCTTCAGGTAGCACACCTTCCGAGGGATCATGAAAACGTATGAAGTTGTGAATGCAGCACAACGCAGCTGGAATCTGCGCTTGTATGTCCATAGCATATGGCGGTGATAGATGGAGGATTCGGAAACGTCGTTTGAGGACACCGAAGATCCGCTTGATGACATTTCGAGCGGACGAGTGACGCAGATTGAATAACTCTTCTTTTGTAGCCGGCCTGTAAATAATCAGCACATTGTAGAAAGAATAACACCAGTACACGTACCTCATACCTGCACGGCCCCATTCTGCAAGGTGGTAGCGCACATTGCGGTATGGAATGAGTAGTTCAGGCCGCAGAGGGAAGCCTGCATCTGCAAGGAAGTATTTCCCTGCAGGAATGCGAAGGTCATGGCCCACTGCAGCCTCGTAGATACGTGCGTCTGTGGCCGACCCTTCCCAGCCGGTGAGCGCGTAAGTAAAATTCAGTTTGAAATCACAAGCAAATAGGCAGTTTTGTGAAATGAATCCCTTCCGATTGCGGTAGGGACCTCGTTCGAATGCGCGAGGCGAAGCATGAATGTGGCTACCATCAATGGCCCCAATGGTATCTTGGAAAAACGGCCAAAACTTAGGGTCAGAGCGAATTCTATCAGGAACGGAGTCATCCGGCAAGTGAATATAGTTTGTGTAGAAGGGGGAAGATGAGAATATCTTGACCATCTTGCGAAAATAACTAGTACATAGGTTATACATTGAGACATCCACAAAAAATAACTATTAGTGCGTACTTACCGAGAAATTGTTTCATTGGAGCGTTGAAATCGTTCGCCGACGTGCCTGACACACAGTCCTGTGACAGACGTATATAGAAAAATCGCGAGTTGTTCCTCGAGCGAAACAAATTTGGAGTTGGTATAGCCAAGGGTACGAAGCTCAGATATAAGCTGTTCAAAAGCATGTGCATGCATGCCAAGTTCACAACGAATCCGTTCTGGGTGGCCAGTCAACAGCTCTATCACCCAGGCTTCACCAGAGAGAGCAGATGTGTGATACGGTTCTGGATCTTTGGCATACACCGACTCTAGTATATTGGCTGTAGCGCTGATTAAAATGCTGACTAGAAGGATTGAGTGTCGGATGAGGCGGCGTTGAACTTCTGGATGTTGGGGCATGAAACGCTGGAGTCCCGATTGAGGATCCATTGGTGTAGGGACGCATAGAGTACAAATGTAAGGACAGCGTATTATACCCTACAGCCCATATCAGCGTGCTAGGGTTAGTCCGAATTGGGCCTATGATCCAAGCTCCGAACTTCGGCAAAATCCAAGCCGAGATGACATTTGGCAAATGTTAGGCAACATCTGGTTGCCGAACAGCCTCTAAGATTGACGTGAACAAATTGTGTGTGTTGACGAAAACACGCTCGACGACGTGACCAACACAATATTGCAAATGTAATCTTTTTGCCATGCGATGCGCAGACGATCGTGTCATTGAAGATTATACAATATTATAGCATAAATTATATGTCTAAACAATATTTCACACTATCCTGGCCGTTTTGGCCATGTCTAGTTTTCACTGGGGATGATCGATGATCGGTGTTTCACTATTTTACACCCAGACCAGTACTAGTACCCTTATACTTAGGGTCGCGGAAGAACGTAATTACGATTTGCGTCCTATACAGCGAGGCGGTCCCACGTGCAAGTGATCCAAAGCTTCCATTATGACATAGGGTGACTCAGTGTTTATGTTATTAATATAATATACTTACTGAAGTTAAAGGCTGGCGCCGTGGTGGCGCAAGATCGTACATTGAAACTCCTTGTGAATTCTCTGCTGATTTCCGAATGGGAACCCCTCCCCAGCAGAAATTTGACCTGCATAAACCTTCATATCATGGTGCGCGGTCACTTAGTCACCACTACTTTTGTGCAGAGGCCAAATTGATGTTCAAATTCTGAAAAGGCCGAAATCTGAAGCTTCTTGGGCCCGGTTAACGGCTGGGATGACAAAACTATGGAAGATAAGATATCCCTCTTGAAGATAGATACAGAACTCAGAAAGATGTCGTTTTAGCATAAAATCCATTTTTCACCGCTGGCCAGATTGATTACTTTTACCCCGGTACAAAATACCCTATATCTCAGTTTTGACTCAAATAAAAATCCCTCTGGAGAAAAGGTTCCATTTGGGGAAAGGATCATTTCTACTAGAGGGATAAAAAATCCGGGCTTTCCTGGGGGGTTGCTTGCACAAAAGTAGCGGTGACTAAGTGACGCGCAGCATAGGACTGTCCCTGTGGGTCTATCATTATCCGCAGGAACATGCCATAGATGTAAAATTCCAAGATCATATCAAAATTGGCGTGATTCCGGAATGTCGTTCCGTCGATTTCATCGTTGGCAATCAAGGTGTCAGTACTTCAGTTACTGTACTCGAAAGATGGCCGCAGTTAACACAGCACAGTCTAGAGTAAGTGATTAAGTATGGATGATCACCGTGACTATCTGGCGATGCAACATAACACCAGCTACTAAACGGCAGGTCCATCGACAGGCGCTCGCTGATTCTCATCATGTGGCAAGCGAAGTTACCACTGTCATGGTATGCTCGACTGTTGTTTAATATGTAATGGTAATGGTTGATTTCACAAGAATGGCAACCATCCCAATTGGTTTCGTTCACCGTTTCAACTATGTCAGATTAACTATTTCTCCAGGCGACGTAAGACCGCGGACATTCTCCTTCGATTATTTCATGATAATGTTTTCAGAGATATCGTTGTTGGACATCTTTCATTTGCTGTGGTGGGGCATGGTATTAAAAACACGGGGGAAACCCATTCTCTCCCCCTAGGACAAGTTTGCCTTTCCTATTCCACAACTTGAAGATGTCTGCTTCAACACCACAAAATTCAACTACACTGACAACTATAAACTTTGCGCATTAATCCACCAATCCCCCAAAGTAACCAGCATAATAGAGGTGTCAGCAGCTTCAGTCCTTCGGCGTTGACAAGCGCATTCGAATGTATGCCCTCCTGTCACCGTTTATTTTTCATATAATGAACCTCATACACAGGCTGGATCCAAACACCCACAGTTCATCTGTGTTCCTCGCAACACATTGCGACCACATCGGATGGTGAATGCCGTCATCCCTGCTCAGATGGCAATCCCAAGTTAGTACACTCCATGTCGTCCTTAACATAATATAACGAAATCAGTGGTGGCCGTTCCATGGATGTCAGAAGCCCATCGAGCAGAAATGATGTCCCGCATGGTTCCCCGCATACTTCACCAACCTCCGGTTACGCAAGCTACGGGAAGGGTCTACTTGTCTCCGCATGCATCCCCAATGTATGCCTTCTGTCACTTATTTGTTCATATTCGCCCTCACACTCATGCACAGGCCGAGACCAATCGGCCAAACCTTTGCCCGGGTCCTCGCAATGCGCAATGACCACCTCGGATGCGTATTCCGTCGTACCTATGATGGCAAACCCCATGTTAGTGCGCTCCTTGTCTCCCTTACACAAGTCATACAACACGAAGTAGCGCTGCCTTGTGGACGCCAGACAATCCGGGCTGCTGTCTCACATGGCCCCTCGCAAAGTGTGCCATATCTCCACGATCTAGAAGGTACAGGTCTGCCATCACACTTATTTTCTCATATGTGCCCTCACACTCATACACAGCCTGAGACCGATCGGCCACACTTTGCTCGCGTCCTCGCAACGCGGTATGACCGCCTCGGATATGCATTCTGCTGTTCCCATGATGGCAATCCAAAGTAAGTATTATGCTCCCTATCTGCCTGACTTGAATCTGACAACACGAGCAGTGCTGTCTCGTGGACACCAGGCAATCTCAGGACTGCTGTCTCACATGACCCTTCGCAAAGTGTGCGATATCATCTTCATGATCTAGGAGGCATAAGCGCCAGTTTCAGCTCCCTCCGGCCCAGTCGGGACTGCCGATGAGCCAGCCATCTCCCCTCCTCTGCCGGTGGGTACATAACAACGCACATGTGAATATGAAGGAACCTTGGAGGATTTAAAACAGCATTGGCATGAGAGTCATCTTCCCGCATACCCAGGTGTGAAGATCAAATGCCGATGGGAACACTGCGATTATCACAAGAAAGGTGATCCCTCAATTAACGTCATGAACCGCTCCTGCGTGTGGCGGCATATATCTGAAGTTCATTTGATGCATCGGAGGAACTAGACATAACTGCGTTTTACTCCAGCCCATCATGACTTGGACAAGTTGCAGTTGCACGGGTATAACTCGCCTTATTGTTTTGTAACGAAATCACTATAGTAGACTAGCCTAACGCCGACAGGACGTTAACAATGTACTTATATATAAGCGGTGACCTTACTCGGGAAGAAAATATGTGGACTGTTTGCTCTTATAATCGTCATGGTCACTTGATTGTGCAATAATTTGGGACGATGCTGGAGTGGAAACTGTGTCGGTACCGTAGCAGCATTCAAGGCAATTGCCAGAACCTCACATGAAACATACTGACAGTGATTGTACTAAATCCGGGATTTGCGGAGAACTTGAACAAAAGATAATTTCCACTGTTCCCGTCTAGCATGTGCTGGACACAGGACGTTCAACTAAACAGTCCGATGACTCTCGATGCTTAATAAAAAGAACGCTATGCATGAAGTACAGGTAACAATTTCTTTAGAGGTCTTCGCCCTGTTTACCGTAGACGGTGCGGTTCTGACTATTCTCAAGCGTGACCCGTTGTCGGAAATTCCCATAGGTGCCTTGCAAGGCTTCTAAATTGAGACGTCATTTAACTGCATTGCATCCATGATGGAAGACTTTTCCAAGGAAGCGTGACTATTGAAAGCGTATGAAAGCGAAGTGACCTTCATAGCATATTGGAAGGAAAGTGATTGGTAACTTGCCAGGGGGAAACAACTGTGTCTTGCAAGTGGCTTACACTATCAAGGTCAGATTTCAATCTATACAACCTATCTTCCATCCATCGATGATTTCTTCCTGAACGATACCTGTGCTTATTTCATCGTCTATATGTTTTATATTACCATCAATGGCTCCCCAAAGATCACAGGAGGGCACGCAAATACACTGCTCTTCGGTATCATCTCTCAAGGTTGCTTGTCAGTATTGTAATGAACTGTACACATCCGAGGCCTCAAATCACACGAACAAAGCTGCTGTGCGGAGGAAGGAAAAAGAAAGAGGATAGAGAGTTTTCACGGGCCGCAGCCAGGTCAATTTTGAAGGAAGGAAAACACAGTACGTCTCAATGTCGTCTAAATTACCTTCAATCACTGATTATATTCAAAATCATCAACTTTGATTCATCAGAACATCGCAGCAATAAAGGGCGCACTCATGAGGCTGCCCGAGATACCACGCTAGTCATTCAAGAGGCTGGTTCAGCAGCTGATTCTCCATCCGCAGCGGATTCACATTACCATTATGATGACGCAGGTTTTGAAGGCCTCGATGATGTGCAAAGTGTCGGGAAAGACACACGGCTACGTATGTAATATTCTTTCTGTTTTGTTTTGACTCTATCTCAACATGATTCAGGTTCTGATTCTGATATCAGCATGGGTAATAACATTCCCTCCAATTTCGGTAGCCACAGCAACTACCTCAGATCGTCTCGACACATTCAAGACGAATATCACCCTCACAGTGGTCGCGCTCCGATCGTCGAGAGCTTTTCCATTTCAATAAGCCGGAGACACACAATCACCTGTCATCGATGACGAGCCATGGCAGCCTTTCAGCTGTCGTGCAGACTTCGAGTTTGCTGAACTCGCCCACCGAGCTGCCTTGAGCAAAGACCAAACTAATGAACTACTCAAGTTCATCTGGAGAGTTGCGGATGGTCGCACGAACTTTACTTTCAAAACTCACAATGACGTGTCAGCTGCATGGACGAGGGCATCCAGCCAACTGACTCCTGTAAGAGCGATAGCATAATGTCACATTTGCATATATATGACCATATTGTAACAGTTTGAAAGACATGTTGTACCTGTTGAGTATAAGAAGGAAAACATCGAGTATGAAGTATATTCACGACCACTATGGGACTGGGCATTGGACCTCTTGGATAACCCCTTGCTAGCACCGCAGTTCGTTTGGGATGCCCAGCGACTGTACAAACATGACGGAACTGATTTTGAACGCTTCTTCCATGAGCCATGGACAGGAGACCGCTGGTGGGACTTACAAGTGAGCTTTTCATTTTTCTTATGATGTTGTGACTAATTAAAGTGTACAATCAAGACATCTTTGCCCCATAATGGTGCGCCATTCGCATTTATACTGTATGCTGACAAAACGCACCTTTCGTCGGCCGGTGCTGTCAAGGCATACCCAGTAATCGCACGCTGCGGGAATCTGCCTTTGAAATCAGGAATGTTGATGGTCCTGGAGGAGGACTTAGTGGGTTGGTTGCCAATAGTAAGTCTTTGCGATACTTGAAGACATCAATTCACACTTAATCATTTTGCCCTTGTGGCAGGTTCCTGCAGACTCAGACGAGGATGGCAAGCTGTCCTATACGAATTTAAAGAAGGTGTATGGCACAAATCATTCACGATTCTCCTCGAAACCCTCAGTCTCATCTCCAAAACTGGCTTCGCGCACCAATGCTATGATGGAATTCTACGCTGGTTATTTCCACTAATACTGATTTTATCGGCCGATTACGAAGAGCAGTACGTGATTAGTAGTTTCACATTGTTTCTGTTACTCACTACGTTATCAGGTGTGTGATGGCCCTGATACGAGGGTTCAACTCTGCATGTCCTTGCCCTATTTGCCTTGTCCCGAAGGACAAGCTCACCGACCATTCTACGATATACCCTACCCACGTCATTGATGATGCACAAGCTTGTGTCCGATTGTGGAACATGGACCGTACCGCTGGTGAGGCGGCACTAAAAAAGCAGAGTCTAAGGCCTGTCGATGTGAGTGATTCATTCAACTTTCTCACTCTCAAAACTAAATGGTCTCATAACCGTCAGAACTCTTTGTGGATTGTTGAACGGTCCAGCCCGCATGACGCACTCTCGCAAGATACCTTGCACGCTTACGACAGTGGTTTGTTTGGCGATCACATGTTCGAGGAAGTCAAGGCCCACCTGAAAACACTGGGACGTACTGCTGAGAAGACGACTGATGACCAGTGAGTCTCTTTACATCCTTATTTCATCCTCGTCTTGTATTTTGTTCATTCTATAGGTTCGCTGCGTTTCCGCGATGGCGAAACCTAAACCACTTCGACCACGTTACAAACATCAGTTTTTCCGATGGCAACAAGTTCCTGGATATATCTAAGGTACGTTTTCGAGCGCTATATCATATTGAAGCTATAACTGACATATTTCTTGTGGTTTTGATAGCAAATATTGTATACAACACAGAACGTGCTCACACGCAAAGATGACGAAGCTGGTTATGCACTTCTAAAGTGCATAGCCAGCTATCTCCATGCCTACATGTATATAACATTTGACGTTCACACAGAAAGCACTATTGCAGCTGGGGAGGCCGAGATTCTCGTTTTCCAGAAGTGCTTAGATGTAAGTCCTAGTATCTAGACCAACTTATGCGCTACTTGACACTAATACTTCAAACAGCAATATATGAAGTTCTCGGTGACGAAGCGACAAAAAACTGGAATTTTCCGAAGGCGCACTCAATGAGGCACATATTTTCTGACATTAGGGCAAAAGGAGCTGCGCGAAACTTTAGTACGCGGCCAAACGAGAAGCATCATGGGCCGATCAAGAGGGCCTATAAACTGCAAACAAATGGCAAAGATATCGCAAACCAGGTATGTTTGATCACACTTCACATTAACTGACTCGTTGACTACCCCTGCTATCTAGATACTCAGGCTTGACCACACAACCTTCGTCTCTGTAGTCCTCCGCAACCGCATCGATCATTTCGATGATGAAACGCAAGGCCATACTTTCGGAGAGAGAGCTTGAGACAGAGGACCTGGATGATCGGTCTTTTGGCGGACATATTCACCTTGGCGCTCCTCAGTCCGCAATAACCTTTGCACAGCTTGAAAACGACAATGTGTCCAACGTGCCTTTGGGCAGTTCCGCAAAAAGCTCTCGACCTTCCTTAATCACGCTCTACCTGCATACAATATACCATTACCTGATGGCAAAACGTGGCTGACGCTTTCAGCACAAGATACGGTCAGTAACTCCATATTTCACTCCCACGAGTCCGTTGTTCACAAACATGTCTCCAGGTTCAAGAACACCGATATCTCAAAGTCAATTACGAGTCTGTTGTGGACTGGAAGCTTACTACCACCACCTGCGCTGCAACCCGAGCTTTCATGGCCGTGAACGACGTGACTGTGCCCTTGTTCGCACCCAGGACAAAGATGGGAATAATAAGAACATTTTTGTTCGCATTTTATTCATGTTCAAGCAATCAATTGGCAGTCAAACATTGGATCTCGCCCTAGTTCAACCTATGGATGCTCCGACAGGCCCACAACACGCTATAGATCAAGATTTGCGACTGAGACGTCTTGTGCCTGACCACTCGCTTCGACGGAGTTTATTACGCTTCACTCGGTTATTCGTGGTGCATTACTTGTTCCAGACTTCGCTAGTACAAGGGGCGACTTTTTTCTCGTTGATTATGTGGACTCCGACATGTTCCTTCGTTCACAGAGATATATGTTCTAATTAATGGTATGTTCAACATTTACATTTATGACTATTGCAATAACAAGCCAGGATATGAGCAGCACTCTCCTTTGTATCTCACCTGTATCACCCATTTCACCTTCACCTCTATCACACAGCACTCTCCCATCCCATCCCATCCCATTCACCCTTCACC
>NW_024540941.1:0-13745 GCF_016647625.1 Suillus subalutaceus
ATCCTTGGTCGCGTGCCCGTGTCTGCTGATGTTGTCTTGGTCTGCCCTTGTTGCGCTCTACCCTCGTCCAGTCCTGGTTATGGGGTTGGGTTCTTGCTCTACCATATTCTGCTTCATGCGTGGCGTTCTGGGACCAGCGGTTGAATGCTGGGGGGGGGGGGGGTTGGAGTTGGGGTTGCCTTCGCCGGAGATTTCACATGAGTCTGGGTCGTTCTCTGTTGGGAAATACTTATAGCGAGCTTCGTCCGATTTCCCGTGCATCTTGTTGCTACGTTCTTTGAACATAGGACATTCTCGGCTCCAGGCTGCATGGCCTTGCATGATACAGTTGACGCAGTAGTGGTGCTAAGGGTCAGCTGTGCCGAAGTTGCATTCCGAGGTGCGGTGGTCCATTCCGCATGTGCCGCAAGTGTCTACTGTTTGACGGTATGTTCCTGCCATGTGGTCGCTGGTGAGTTGCTGGCATTTCAGGCATCGCGTTGGTTCGGGGAGGAGTTTGCGGGTGGTGACCTTGCGTCCTTCGATGGTGAGGCCTAGGCGTATGGCGCTTTCCCGGTCCTTACATGAGAGGGTACAGAAGGCCGTTCTCTGATTGGGTTGCGGCGTGCAGGAGGTTTGATCTATCTTGCTTTGACGATTGAGCCAGGCCGGAGTTTGCTGCATTTCTTCTCCGTTTCTGCGAGCGAGGTGGCTGAGTCCGGATTGAATGTGGTCGGGACGTACTCTGCTATAAGGTTCT
Source organism: Suillus subalutaceus (assembly GCF_016647625.1). Classification (NCBI taxonomy): domain Eukaryota; kingdom Fungi; phylum Basidiomycota; class Agaricomycetes; order Boletales; family Suillaceae; genus Suillus; species Suillus subalutaceus. The sequence continues at coordinate 740 of NW_024540941.1, forward strand.
GTCTTTGATCATTGTTTCGCTTCCGAAATGTTCGCTAAAGGCTTGGCTGGCGCTCTGACAAGATAGCCAGGCTTTTGTTTCAATGCTGTCAGTTTCAAAGATAACGCCTCCATGACGGAGCTTTCTGGCGCATGTGAAGGATGCGTCTTGTGGGACGTCTAGCCCTCCTTCTTTCATCCCCTCTAGGGCTTGCTTTGCTTTGCGGACAAGTTCCGCTTCCGTTAGGTCCTTTAGACCTGAAATTTCGCTCATTGATTTGCGGCCTACTAGAATCTGTCTTGCCTGGGCTTCGCTTCGTGCCAGGATGCTGGAGTCAGGTTTGGGTTGTCTCGCTTGTGCGACATTAGCGTATGACCTTCCCTGTTCTTCGCTATGTGCTGTGCGTTCCGTGGGTAGGGTGTTTTAGCTCGCCGAGGCGCATGTGTTCTCAATGGCTTTCTCCAGCCTCGCCATGGCACCGTCAATTGAATCACGCACCTCTATAACGAAGCTATCAAGTGCTGTTATCTTCCCTTCGTGATCGTCGGCTGCTTTTTCAAGTCGTTCGATGGCTCCCACCATGTGGAAAGAGGTGGTTTCCGCTATCTTCTTCGCTTTCTGTTCATGGTCAGCCTGTCCGAGGAGGATTGCAATGGCTCTTAGCATGTCTCTCTGTAGTTGCGTTACTCCTGGGGTGTTTTGAGTGTGAATTCGAAGAGTGCGATAGTCAAGTCGTTAATGGTTGCTGCTGCTGCCGGTATTAATATTCCTTTGCTGACGAGTTCGGCTCTTACGGTTGCTGCATCTGTTACTTTCGACGGCGTTGCTGGGTTGTTTATTAGTTCTGGGGTTGATCTATTGTTCAGTCTAAGCAGCAAATTTTCTTTGTTTCTTGGGTGTTATTCTGAGCAAGCCGAGGCACGAGGATAGCGCAGAATTTAGTCTACGCGTGAGAATAGTAAGTTGGCGCAACGCACCTTGTTCCGACCCACGTCGGAAGACAAGTGTACTGTATCAGTAGTCGTTTTCTCATTGTTTTCTCCATCTATTCCTATCGTTCTTTGCACCCACCCGCCTCTCCCTCTCTCAGGTTGCAGACAAAGTTTAGTTCGAATAGTTCATATCTACAACCTTTGTCCGATGTACTGCGTTCCGCTCCCTAAAGATTTCAAGCATCACGCAGGGCGACCTGATCGGTCCCCGCCCGCCCATCACAGCTCACCTTGAAACCTTTAGGTTCGGACTCATACACCGGGCCGAAAAACCCTGCGGGCTTTTACCCAAACTCTTTCTCTACTCAACCATATATTTAGCCACCGCACACCGAAAGCGTAGACTGATCCTCGTGGGGGCAGAATCGTCTGGTTCGTCCACCGGCATCTGGCTTTTTGTTCTGTTTTTGTACGAGTGTTCAAAAGTAAAGCTAGTTTAAGTCTATGTATGAGAAGAAAATGAATTATGAGGGGAGAGGGGGGTCGGCTTTGACGCCGTTTGGCGCGTTGTTGGTGTCTTTGTCACTTGGTTGGTGGCTAAGAAGTGACCCAACTTTGAATCTCAAACTTATACCCATCGCACTGTCCTTGGATTATTCTGTCTTCCTGCCCGAAGTTCTCAGTGATGCCTTTTTGCGTCTTTGTATTAATACGATGGCCATGAAGAAAAACTGCACAGTCTCTCATCTTCTGTTTTGACTACGCAAGTTTGTTCACAAGGTTACTGATGCTAGCAACAAGGGAGTTGCGATCTCCGTGCTACTTACTCTCACATTTCTCTGTGAGAATCAGACCTCCGCGAGTATTACTCCGCGTTACTAGATTTTGACTCTGTGATGCCAGCGGGTGGTATTTCACATGCGGACAATTCACGTTCTAGGTCTACCTATGGTTAATGTTTTTTATAGCTTTGATCTCAGCCATGTCATCACTGAACTTTTGTTCGACTTGTGCCTGTAGTAGATACTCAATGAACACATTTTCTCGCCAGCTCTCAGGACTGCCAATCTCGGACTGCAAACCTCACACATTGGACTGTTGATTTTTCACATTGGCTTCCAATCACCTCATGAGCAAGTGTCCGTACCCCTACCGCTCTTTGCAACACAGTATGGATTCGTCTCATGGACATACATAGATGGGGAGGTTGAACAGTGACGGGAATGCGGTTCAAGTCGAAATGGTAGTGCGGGACGTCAGAGTAATCGCCCATTGTATCTATCTGGATCCCTACCTGATATTCCAACGGAGATCAGTTTTGATTCTGACTTGAACTTGGTCTGTGGCGGAGATGGAGGTGTGGGACAATGCGCTTGTGATACTGGCTGCAACTGTGCCGTTGTCTCGGTGCCCAAGGTATAGGCTATTAGAAGCTAAAACGTGAAACACGCCAGGGAAAATATAGTAAGAGACGGCGATCCAAGTCACGCGGATACATTGTCTCCATTTTCTTTCATTATCTTACCTTGTGCTCAGATTTCACGACCCCCTTGTCTTGCACGTTCATTTCTCCTTCACCACATGCTCCTTATGCTTATTTTGGCCTAAAAAAGTATATATACAGCACATATACGCCCATACATTCTTCCGAACGTAGGCTTCCCAGTTTTCAGAACGCCACCGTCCGATTGTTTGCATCTGGGCAGGCGAGACACCCGCTGCAGCCAGGGATGCAGCACCTCCGGCACGCATAGAATAGCCAGAAGCCGAGGGAGGGAAGAACACCCTGAATTTGCAGAGTAACCAAGATCATGTAGGAGGCGAGCCGTTGCTTCGAAGCCAAAGCAACGGATGCAATGGGAATATGGAATCGCGCAGCTTTAGATAAGCGCTGAAAAAAAAGCACAGGATCGTCAATAGCGGTGGTCCGCTGAACAGCCCATTTCCCTCGAAACGACTGTCGGCCTTTTCCATCCGTAACATGAACTCCAAATCGTCGTTCCTCACACATGGGGAAGAACGGAGGGTGAGCTTGGAGTAATTGCGAACAACTTTCTCATCAGGTCATACAAGCTCTCCAAGCTGCATAAGCCCGAAAAAACCACAGAGTAGTTGGGTGAGCCACAGCAGATCGTCCTGATATAAAAGACCAGGAATAGTGAGAACAACAAGTGGTAGATCGTCTAGCAAAAGTGTTTTCTTGACGCAAGGATCGCTTAACCAAGTTGAATTGGCATGCAGCGCAGTCCGATTGCTTGTATCTGCACAGGCGAGACGCCCGCCGCACTCAGGGATGTAGCTTTCCACGACATCTCAGACGTCTCATCCCAGAAGATGACGAAAGAAAGCCCATCATGCGATGGGCGCCCGGACGCGTGGGCATAAAGGGCAATGAGGAGGCGGATGCGCCGAAATCGCCGACAGCGCGATGCCCAATCTGTGAAGCCCACGACGAATCAGTACATCATGTCCTCTTAGCATTCCTGGCGTACACACAGCAGCGCAAAAGACTAAGGGACGAAGTCGGCCCGCGCTAATGCAATGTCAAGTAACTCTTGAACGAAACAGGAACGACTCATCCCAACCCATCTTTACCATACCAGGAGCCTGAAGAAGGCCTTAACTGCCCTCGCGAAAGCTGGAACCGCTGTACAGGGTAGATACCACGCACAGGACTCAATCGAATCAACTGCCAGTAGAATAGTGTAGGCAGCGTCAAACATAGGGCTTCGCCCCAACGGATAATAAACCAGGATTCAAAAAAAAAAGGATGTAGCACACAGAGTGTCTGGAGTCGGATCAACGTTCCCATGGTGTTTCGCGCAGAATGACAAGCATGGATTTAAATGCGAGGAGTGAGGGTGGTGGAGACATCGAGAGCCATCTAAGGACCAGTCTTCCCGTTGAGGTTGCCTAGCCCGCAATGAGATCTGAATCATTTGAGAACGCCCCCAGCGTATTATGCGGGGAGGGAACCTGAAAGTTCGAAGGTTCTATCCGTCCCGTCCGTCCTGTCCACTCTGTCCCATACGTCCGCATCGTCTGCATCATCCGACAAATGATGATCACACTGAAACATGCTGCTGGGAGTATTGAGGGCGGGGCATAGTACTACCAGGATGCCTGGTGACAGATGTGGCTGCCTGAGGTGGGCAAGCGCGCGAAGGAATTCATATAAGTGAGTGAACAAGGGGTCAGGACCTCCCTTGAGAAGGTACATGCTTGAACCAGATCTGCCTCCGCCCAAGGCAGAAGTTGTTAGCCCTGGGTAGATGGAATTAATGGTTTGTTTGCACGAACACGACAAACGACAACGGGTAGCGCACAGGAGTGGCAGGGCGTTGTGCTGCCTGGTGGCGAGAATTGCAATTGAAATTCCGATAAATTCCGGAAGGATGCCGAAACGTTTCCGGGTAGCCAAATTAGGCCAGGACGATACGGACAGTGCGGACGGTGCTTTTCAAAATTCCGTTATATATCAAATAAGGGCCTTTTTAGCGAGCTTGCCTGTCGTTTTGCTATAGACAGCTGAAAGGCCAGGCCGGAGAGGATAAACATTCGAGGCCCAGTTAAGACGACCTGATAGGCGTTGAAAAATCTTTAAGGGAGCGCCGGGGAACCTTGGACAGCGAAGTCTGTGAGCGATGCAATGAGAATTGCCTGTGATTCATCCAACATTCGGGCCCGCATAAGATTGGGATCTACATCAAATCCAATGGCCAGAAGCTCACCCCTGAAAACCTGCTCTCTCTCTTCATGGGGAATGCGTAGCTGGTCCCAAACACAAAGGAGTTTGACGAAATTGCTAGGCAAGTACTTTCGATAAGGGGCGTAGTACTGCATTTCCTCGTTATGTTGGAAGGAAAACGGGCCACCTCCTTTAGGAGTCGACGGCTAATGTCTAATGTCTAACGAGACTGTAGAAACTTAGCCTCTTGCCTCATTTTACTCAGATTTATTGTCTCGCTAGGTGCGCTGTCTCACGATTTTTAAGCCCTCTTCTCACTCGAACTTGTCTTGCTAGGCACTCTTAAATTTGCGCACTATATCTTGCATTGACATACGTTTCTCATGTCTAAAAATGTCGAATCGAGCTCCAAAACCATCATATCTCCCAGACCAACTTCTGCTAGAGGAGCAGAGTTCAAGGCAGATACCTTCAATAAATGTTTCAATCGGGTCAAGGGCTATAAGCGAGGAGGATTGTCAAAGGGGGATGTACACCTTGAGATCCGAACTATCCTTCAAGCCAGAATTGGCGGCTCAGACACTCACCCAGCTTAATTTCAAGCCTGGTTTCCTCCATCACCGTGACCTCGGCCAGGGCCCTCAGTTCCCTATATGAAACATATTCGGGAGAGGAAAAGAGGTTACGAGACAGTGTACGAAAACCAGAAGACTCGGAAGAGGAAGCGAGTCGAACTTCAGACGGTGGAATCACCTTGTGAGGAAAACGACGGAGGATTACTTCAGAATGGAAAGAGGCGGAGTTGCCGACTTGCGAGGGTATAAACGCTACATATACGGCATCTTCCGTGCTGTCCACTACAGCGCTCATTCCCAAGTCATATTGGCTTCGTCCGAGCATGATGGCCGACTCAAGGTCGAAAGTCAAAAAGTTCCTCCTCCATTTAACGGCGTCTTCGAGTTCAAGAAGCTCAAAAACTCCTACGCCTCTTCGGAATGTCCCCATAATACAAGCTTCAGCGCCTTGCCTCCAACCCAAGCTTAGGAGACAAACCCAGGAGGGCGAAAGTCAACAGGTGCGGATTCTACCTCATGGGGGGAGACACGTCATAGCTGGAAACGTGGGAAAAGCCATCTTCGGACTGCCCCCGATTCCACATCTGCAGCAATGTCGGCCACGCAAGCAAGTAGATTGCTCCTTGGCAAAGGAGGCTACAAGGGCATCACGAGGGATCAAAGATTTCCCCACCAGTCAAACTATAGGGCGTGGGCCATTGGGTCCTAACCGGAATTCGAAGACAAACCAAACACGACCCGGAGAGAAACGGTCACATCTTCATCAAATGAGGGCACCGACGATCGAGAGGAAGCAAGAATAGGACAGCCGCAGGATATGTCTTGCAGGACACGCAACGATGGACAGCACCCTCGAAGCAGGCATAACGGAGATGAGAATGCGGAGAGTACTCCAGGTGAAAAATTCTTTCATATAATGCCTTGAGCACCTTGACGGATACAGAGGTTTAGTACCCTGCATAGCACCTCCCAAACACCGCAACATGAAGGGATTCAATGTTTTAGCGAGGGTAGGCCAAATTTATACACTAACAACGACCTTCTACTAATGTTGCACTGCTTCTTAGAACCCTCCACTCCAACACTTGGTATTTCTTTGTGGCGGATTTGATGCTTGTCTGTATTCAAGTCATGTTTTAAACTTGAAGCTCCCGAGAACACGTACGGCTCTGACCCCGAGTTCCCTGCCTCCCACAAGCTGGAGGAAGAGTTCCGCCCTGCTGATGATGACGGGGAGGACGAGATGCTGAGTACGGGAGAGGGACTTCGTCTACACGACCTGATCTATAAGCATATCTCCATTGAGGTCGAAACATGGCTTAGTGCCTCCTGTGAAGAGCTGTAGAGAAGATGTTGAATCAAGCAAAGCACACCAACAGACGCCGCTGTTTTTTCCAGACCCCCGGGTACAGAAGCGAAGTAGCAGCTACTTAACACCGTAGATTAGTCATCCATGGAGTGTCTGTCATACCATAGCGCCCTTCACTACCTCGTGCCTCGCTGGCGACACACCGGTATATACAGTCGAGGATGTGACGCTGCTCCAACGGCTTCGAGCACAACAGTATCATAAGTTAAAGATTCCATTCAATGATTGGATTCAGCCTCTTGAAAAACGTCGCTCGCAGTGGAGGCCCAAGTCAACCCGTGGACATGCACTCTCCATTGAGAGTATAGGGACTGCTGTTGCCACTAAACGCGTTTTATTCCAGAAGGCGCTGGGGGTGGGGCATCAATGCTTTGATAGAGAGGAATGAACTGGCAAAAGAATCTCGATGAATCTAATTGCCTGTGCTGGTGTGCAGCCTCAATTGGCGTGGCCTGCGCTTTACTTGACGAGATACTCAAGACAGGCAAAGTTCCGAACGACATAGAAGACCTGGTACCACTTAGACTTGCCCCGCGCTGCAGTCGCCGTCCCTGGCCATGCCTGCATGCCAACAAAGCGAATATTGCACTGTCTTTGTGCTTTAATGGCAGCACACCCAACATCACACATCCATACATATCTCAGATTTCCAAGGTCAGTCTTTGACGCCATCCTCAACAGTCGTGAACTTACTCGTCTTGACCTAAGATCTAGCGATCTTCTTTCTAACTGCCAACACATCACAGGCTCGTGGGTTCTTTAACATCTTTGGCGATGGAAACTGCATAGCAGCTTTCAAAATGTTCGAATTTAAGCATGGCAATTTTGTCGTTCCTTTTGTTTTCAAGCTGCGCCGAAATTCCTGGGTGAGTAAATCGATTCCTTTCTGCAGCCTTCCCTAACCGCACCCACTCCATTTGTAATCTTCAGCCCAGCATGCCCAAGCTCCGACTTCAATACGGAGTGCCCCGTCACGGCCTAGGTGCTATAGCAACCCCCACTGATAGCATTCTGTAAGCACCTATTCACTGCGCCTTCATCATACGCGTTCATAATAGCACCTTACATACAGATGCAGCCTCTACCATAAGTTCCCGCCGCTCCACCTGCCAAATCAGTATGATGCTGACATCATTCAAAAACATTCTCAACACAGCGGCCGCACTTCCTTCACGAGCATCCAAGCGCCTCCAACAATCCAGGCGCATCCCTCCAGCCGAACCAAACACTATCTGCATTTGAGCCATGTCGCAACATCCCATGGCGCCATCGCCGAGTGTGTTCTGCAGCTTTCGGCATCCTTCAATCAGATTCATGACGTTGTATACCGAAGCAGTTATTTGTTCTTCGTAGATTCATTGGGCTAGTTCAATTTTAATACCTATTATGTCTAGATACATGTTTTGTTACTGTAGCTGCTACCGATCACTTTTTTTGCTGTTCTCTCTTTGTAATTCCTCTTCTGTCCTTGAATTAGCTTCATTTAATTTATTTAATTTTCAAGTGAACGGCCTTTAGTTTCCTATCTGAATTCAAACTCAGTTTCACCAGTCTGTCTATGAACCATCTGCCCTCATAGACGGGCCTAACAGTTAGAATGGGAGGTTACAAACGCCGGACGCGAGCTCAGTCTTTGTTTCAAACTGATCGATGTTGAAAAAGATATACGAACCACCTCCTCATCTCGCATTCCTCCATTCTCACTGCAATAATCCTCATTTGACGTAAATTCTCCGTTTTCTTTGGACTTCGCTTCTCTCTTTCTGTTTTACTAGCTATCTTGAGCCGTCGAGACATATTCATACCTGAGCTGTATATAGCGTAGATGGCTAAATACGCGCCATCATATCACCGGAACGTGAGTTATAATATGATAAGTTGCGAGAAGGCGCAAGGGAGTGAACATTTTCGAGACGGCGCTATGCGGTGCGAGAGTGGAGGAAGGTATGAGAGGATGTGGAATGCTACTCAAACTGAATGTCATGAGATTGGTACAATATATATAATAGAAACGACTTACATATGCAAGACAGATGGCGGAAGGTGTGCGAGGGAAGCCAGCATGGTTGTGCACTGAAGCATGTCTATAGAATCCTTGAGCTTTCAGCTAATACTGCTAGAAGATACGTCCATGTTCTCAGACCAAGAAAAGGCAGCTAGACGGCAGGGGACAGTGGTGATATGAAACGACATCAATAGCGTCAGCGCAAGAGATGGCAAAAAACAGATTCGAGGGTGCCGTGGGACAGAACGTTGGTTAAAACAGAACTCGGCATCGCCAATGGTGCACAAAGCAATAATTCTCCATCCTGATGAACCGGGGGTACTAGGTAGTAGGTACCGTTCAGGACCTATTATTTAATAGCCTTAGCCTCAGCCAAATGTTGCCAAACACTGTACCTCAAAAAACAAGCGAACAACCCTTGAGAAACAACCTCAACTTCTTCTGTGAGGCTTGGATGCCAAAGATTGCACGCACAAATTCAAATTCTCTCGCACGCAGATTCAGTAGCCAACCCTCTGCGGCCCATCAACACGAGAGGACCAAAAACGCCAAGACCAAGAGGAATCGGGAGCTAGCTGTAATGCCCGGTCAATCAACTCGGCCGGTGCCCCCAGTCCGACTCCGGAAGCCCATGGCCTGTTTCTCAATCCCACTCATCCGTGCAGAACTAGTCATGGATGAGTCCCTAACAAACCTTGGAACTCTCATCACCTACTCCGCCCCGCAAGAGGTGGTCGCCGTTGATTTTGACACGAGGATGGAGCACACAACCTGCCGGGTACCAGTGATGGAGGGTGGGCAGCTTAGAGGGTATGTACCCCTGCCAATGAGGTACCGGGATGTTTGGCTCGAGCTATCCTACAACATTGTACTATTGATCAACATCTGGAGGCTTTGGTCGAAGGAGGAGGGAAAGGCTTTGAACTCGAAGGAGAAAAAGATGGCCACTACTTGCCGACAGAACGCCGGAACATTGCTTGTTCAATACATGCTCGCCAGACTTCTTGCGGTGGAGGAGTTGGTCGGCTTGAATTATAACACGGATCCTGGTGAGGAGCGCGTGAAAGTTCTCAACGAATGGAAGGTCCGGATGGTTCGGGATTGGTTCTATATGACTTACTCGGAGGCCGAGGCTGATGGACCTGAATTCTTGCACGCAGATCCCGTCAGCCTCGAAAATAAAGCATTTTTCGGTGTGTTCATCCTGTTCGCCGCTCTTCCAACATCGCCTGACCTGAATAGAAAGGAAATGGGACATAGAGGAGGAGGGTCGGGACATCATGTCGCTCCCGGCAGATACCAATCTCTGGATCCACGGGCGTATCGAAGGGTTCGACGACGCCTTTGAAAAAACAATTAAACCTCAGTCCTTCGAAGAGATGAGCAAGCCCAGCCAATTTTTCGAGACTCGATATGAGGAAGGGGCCAAGCTACCGTCTCGCTGGCACGAGGGACACGAGCCTCGTCCCCTCTTCTGGAGCATCAAGCAGTGGGATTGGTTCAGTGAAGGCGAGTTCATCACTGCATGCAACCCTTTCTAGCTACTGAAAACCTCGTGCGTCGCAGGGAATGACTATTGGAACGCACCAATTGACTTCTTGCGTTACGCTCTTGTCACAGAGCCAGCGTACCACGATGTCGGCCAGTTCTTGGGCGACCTCCGCAGCCTCAGCGGCATCATCTCCCTCAATCCTAATTGGCAAGACATCGAGGCGAACGCGAAGGACCTCTGGCTCGGAAAGATGATCTGGAGGGAGTTTGTGGATAGCTTGAGCATTAGTTTGAGTCTGTCTGAGGCAGAGACTCTGACTTCGGAAAAAAGAGGTATAGTTTTTGGATGTTTATGCGGTCGTCTCATATTGATCCCACAACAGATGACCGAAACCCTTTCAACACCTTGGAGGCTCGTTTGATATTCGAGGGATATGTGCACCGGGAGAAACCTAACTCGAAGGATCAGGTAGCCGAGGACAACGTCTTGTGGCAAAGCCTAGATCGAATCAGCCCACCAGAGCATCGGCCGGTATGGGAATGGGTCGCCAGTGAGATGGAGTCGGATGGAGTCAAAGTAACGTGCATGTTGAAGCAAGCGGGAGATTGGTGGCGCGAGTTCAGGCACAAGCAAGGTGAGGGCGTTAGAGTGATGGAACTCTCGCACCAATCATTTCCTGTTCCCAGCGAAATCTTCCCATGTGGAAACACATAGCACGGAACAGTATGATGAAGAAGAACGGGATCGATGGCAAGGTGGATCTAGTAAGCAGATGTAGCATCTCTATTGAACTGGAGATCTAACCAAAGGGAAAGCTCCACGCGTGCAGGATGTACCAATGCGCCAGGAAGGTCGTCAACGCTTGGCAGATGGTAATTCTGAGGACTCTGGCGACACCTTCCATTACCCTCGCCCCGGGCGGTGTTGGAGACAGGCCTCCTGAATCTACGGCTGCAGCTGACTCCAACGATTCCAACGAATACGCAGACTCCACCCACCCTCCCCTTCCCATCTATTCTCCCATGATAAATGGTGTTTCCCAAATTCTCCGTCCTATCCACCTGGGATTATCCAGGTATCTTGACGGGTACGATTCATTAGAAACATTCGGAGACAGCTTGATCAAATCCTTCCCCTCGGAATACGAGGCGAGCATAAGGCAGTTTGTGAATGACCTTCAGCCTTTCACTGTGGAACAGTTCACAGTGGACGTTGCAGAGCCCATATTGGACTCCTTCGTCCGCCGTGTTAACGCAATACAGGCGAAGAAAGAAGCTGAAGTGTTGCATAAGGAATTCCTTTAACGCTGCACTCCTTGGGTTCTTTTCGGACTGCTTGTGTCTTAGCCTTGTGCAGGATTTTAATCGAGTTTTAATTGGCTTAAACAAGTTGAATCAACGCTGGGGCTCGGCTCAGGCCGAGTACCGTTCTGTGAACAACTGACGTATGCTCTTAGCTGAGCCTCCTAAGCGCTGGTGTTCCGGCACAGACTTGACACATTTGTCTTCGTCTTCACCATGGTCCGAGTTCGACGAGCGCGCGAAGAAATACGTTTGGGTCATGTGTCAGAGAATTTTGGCACAGACTGTTTTTCTTAGTTTCAATCTCTGTCCATTGGGGTAACGTACCCTATGTCGGATGGAACTGTCTAGTCTAAAGGGCCCATGCCCTATCTACATCTCTGGATTCACGAATGTCACGACGTCAGGCTGCCCTGCGCTAGCCCACCGTTCTCGCCGGCCGTTTTAGACGCGCAATCCAAGCGAAGATGGGTTTGACTGCTCTCTTCTTATCGCGTTTGTAAGTATCTGATACGTGGTGTTTTTGTAAACTGAAGCGCGTACTTGACTGTCCCTGGGGATGTAAGCTAGAGCAAATGGCTAGTAGGCTACGTTAGTACGAAGTGTAAGTACGAAGTAATGATACATACCTCAGCGACTCGAATGAGTCGATCCTGAGGTATATATGATGAGCCCTGCCGCAATAAGTATGAGATAGTTATGTAAGGATCAGTGGTTTGTGATGGCTGAGGAAGCAAAAAACTATATAGTACATACGACAAGGTGACGAAGGTGATGAAATAGGCGGTAACACCAACCACACCCCCTCACTGAGACACCTGTTGGAGTGTGCTGGACTCACTGTTGTAGACGCTAGAGTAGAGTCTCAGCGAGTGATGGAACAACGCTAATATTAGTGAGTACCTAGAGTAGAGTCTAGGTACGAGTCAGTACATGTAACTACTATGACTACGAGATGACATACCTCGGCGAGTGATGGAACAACGTGTCCAGAACATATCGCGGTCAGTGATCAAGGTCGACATGGTTCCAAAGCCAAGGATAGCGGAGAGTTTGGGATGGGCAATGGACGGGATGTCTTCATCACTTGTGAATGAATGAGAGGATGATGCCTTGACGACAGCAAAGGATAGGCCCCTTCTGCAGTCGAATGTGATAGCGACATGAGCATCTGAACTGGATTTCGCAAGTCTAAGTTGCCCACGTTGTCGATTTGCCTCTTCGAAAAATGAGGCTGCAACCTCCTCAAAGGTGAGAATGGGTGTAATGGTCGAAGTGGACGAGCGACTGGAAATAAGGCAGTGAAAGGCGACCTATTGGGTTGTGTCTGGTAAGCGATTCAGCAACATCCAGATGGCTTCCTCATCAGTGAAGATGACGCCCATCTCTGCAAAGTGCCTTCGGCCGTTTTCAAAAACACTAAGATAGCGAGAAGCATCTTCAGCATCCTTCAGCTGTTCGGAGAGTAGCTGGGTGCGTAATTCAATTAGGGAGGTGATATTGAGACAAGCGAAACACTTTCTCAGAATCTCGCATTGCTCGCGAGCGGTCATTTTCTCGCCAAGCATGTTTTGAACGATGGGGGGAAGCCTTCGTCCGATGACTATGCGTCTTTCTTGATCCATTCATTCATCGCAACGCATTCTGCGCTCGTAATCGTTCCAG
>NW_024540942.1:0-13707 GCF_016647625.1 Suillus subalutaceus
TGTCTACCACAAATTTCTTCCTGCCTCCTCCAGCTGCTGTGGATTTTGTAGGTCAAGAACCTTACCCCACTTACTTCTCCAATCTTCAAAGACAAGCCGCCCCCCCCCCCCCTCGCCACATATTTCTTTTCACTTCCTCCATTCGTAGGTCAAGGACCTTATTGAAGACAAACATTATACTCTAAGTGTCTAAATGTGTGGGTAATTTTTCATGGAAATGACCCTGACACCCCCTGTGTATTCATATAATAAAGTATCTAGGATGACCCAGAGGGTCATGGGAAAGATCAAATACATTTGGCCCAGCAGGCCCAGGCTTCGTGGGGAAAGTGTTGAATTGGCCCGGGATATAACCTGCATGGCTGGGAATACCGCCTAAGATCATGCCTCTTAGGTGAGATTGTAAGCCAGAATATATGTACCTAAGAGGTACTTAACAGGGGTGACTGAAGTGTCTCAACAGGAATTTCGAAGCACCTGTTAGACCTACTCAACATCTGCATGAATCTTTAAGAGTGCAAAGTACATGCTCTCAGAAATCAACAGCAACATTTGAGTCTTACCCAGTCTACTTTTCAGCACATCATTCAGTCGAACAACTGTAAATAGGCTCGGTGCTAGGTATAAAATTGACAAGGGATCAAAAAATCAAACAGTACGCTCGATATTGCAGCAATAAAATCATCGTTACATGGAGCTAGTAGGATTGATGTTAGCAACTGCGAGGAGACATGATGAAGACTAAGAACTCACGCATCTCGGCAACTCGACCAGCGTGTCCCATGTCCCATGAGGCTCAAATCAAGCTCAGTACCTCTCGGGATTACCATTGCAGTACCAGGAGAATAAAATGGGTATCGGGAAGTTGGAGGTACCCAGAAAAGGAGCTGACAATTGGACCCCATCATCCATCCATCGGTTTTGCAGCAAGAAAGGGGGTTGAATTAGAATTATGAGAGGTGGGCTCGAACAATTCAGCGGGGTTGGGAAGGGCGTATTCCAGGTTAGACGAGAAGCAAATGAGGTGATTGTTACAAGTGTTAATGGGCATGATACGGCTTTCTTGGGTGGGAGGTATGGTGCTTCGATGCAGCGAAAATGTGGAGGAATCCGGCTCTCTGGATTCGGGGGATGGTTGAACTTTCACTGCACTCCACAGCCGCACAGTCATATCCGAAGAACTAGACGCGATGCGAGTACCATCCTGTGAGAACAAGACTGAGTCAACCTCTTCAGTGTGCCCTTGCAAGGGCTCACCCAATGGCTGTCCCGTCCCTGCATTCCACAGCCGCAGTCTTATCTGAAGAACCAGACACAATGCGAGTACCATCCGGTGAGAACGAGACTGACAAAACCGCTCCAGCATGCCCCTGCAATGGCTCACCCAATGGCTGTCCCATCGCTGCATCCCAGAGCCGCACAGTCTTATCTGAAGAACCAGACGCGATGCGAGTACCATCCGGTGAGAACGAGACTGACAAAACCACTCCACCGTGCCCCTCCAAGGGCTCACCCAATGGCTGTCCCGTCACTTGCATCCCACAGCCGCACAGTCTTATCCAAAGAACCAGATGCGATGCGAGTACCATCCGGTGAGAACGAGATTGAGTAAACCGCTTTAGTGTGCCCCTGTAAGGGCTCACCCAATAGCTGTCCCGTCACTGCATCCCACAGCCGCACAGTGTTATCCCAAGAACCAGACGCGATGCGGGTACCATCCGGTGAAAACGAGACCGACCAAACGTCTTCAGTGTGCCCTTGCAAGGGCTCACCCAATGGCTGTCCCGTCCCCGCATCCCAAAGCTGCACGGTCTTATCCTCTGAACCAGACGCGATGCGAATACCATCCAGTGAAAACGAGACCGACCAAACCCCTTCAGTATGCCCCTGCAAGGGCTCACCCAATGACTGTCCCGTCCCCGCATCCCAAAGCCACACGGTCTTATCCTCTGAACCAGACGCGATGCGGATACCATCCGGTGAAAACGAGACTGAGCTGACCCTCCCACTGTGCCGCTGTAAAAGTTCACCAAATGGCTGTCCCGTCGCCGCATCCCACAGCCACACAGTCTTATCGAAAGCACCAGATGCGATGCGAGTACCATCCAGTGAGAACAAGACTGAGAAAATCCCTTCAGTGTGCCCTTGCAAGGGCTCCCCCAATGGCTGTCCCGTCCCTGCATTCCACAGCCGCACCATCTTATCCTCTGAACCAGACGCAATGCAAGTACCATCTGGTGAGAACGAGACTGACCAAACCCCATCAGCATGCCCCTGCAAGGGCTCACTCAATGGCTGTCCCGTTCCTGCATTCCACAGTCGCACAGTCTTATCCCAAGAACCAGACGCGATGCGAGTACCATCCGGTGAGAACGAGACTGAAAAAAACCACTCCAGCATGCCCCTGCAATGGCTCGCCCAATGGCTCACCCATCGCCGCATCCCAGAGCCGCACAGTCTTATCTGAAGAACCAGACGCGATGCGAGCACCATCCGGTGAGAACAAGACTGAGTTAATCCCTTCAGTGTGCCCCTGCAAGGGCTCACCCAATGGCTGTCCATTCCCTGCATCCCATAGCCGCAGTCTTATCCCAGGACCCAGATACGATGCGAGTACCGTCGGGTGAGAACGAGACTGAGGTGACCCCGTCAGTGTGCTCCTGCAAGGGCTCACCCAATGGCTGTCCCGTCGCTGCATCCCATAGTCGCACAGTATTATCCGAAGAACCAGACGCGATGCGAGTACCATCCGGTGAGAATGAGACCGAGAGTACCATATTAGTGTGGGTATTAATTATGGTCTGAACAACCGCCCAGTTCAAATCACAGCCAGATGCCAGACGAAGGTTATGCGGAAACCTTGCAGTAAATTTGGTAGCCATGGTGGAGTTGACGGGAGAGAATGGGAGCGCTGATAAATATAGATGCGGCGTGCTGTGCAAAATCATGCCGCCAAACACTTGAATGAATCTTTGTACATCCATCGTGGTCGACCGCAAATCTTCGTATCCAGAATGGCCCTGTATTCGTTTGTGAGCTGTTCATCCAACACTGCCTCGTAGGCATGTGCTCACCTTCAGTCACCTGGCAACGAATGGAAGCACAGCAACTGCACCGCTGATTCCATTGAGAAGTCCAAGTGCTTCAATCCAGAACAGCAGTCGCTCGTCATTCAAGAATGATCTGATCGCCTTTGCGAGCTCATCGTCGAAGTCCGTTGTTTGAACATGCGTAGCCCAAAATCGGCAGGAATAGGAAAGATGTGGGGGAATGGACGTTTTGACTCGTTGAGGCAGTCCGGTATCTTCGTGATTAGGGAGGTATGATGACTCTAAATTGCATATATTGAAACGAAGGCCTTGTTCCATCACTCCAAGTGATGCAAACGCTAGGTCGCAGTGTTGCACATTTGTAACCTCAACGAAAAAGTCTTCGCTGGATAATTTGTCTGTGAGGAACTCTTGGAAGGATGCGTGAAGGGGCCTGACGGGGATGCACGAATCCATCGTGCCACTGAGGAGGGATCCCATATGTTGTACGATGTCCACTTTGTAATGTTTGTTGTGGTTTGGGAAAACAGTCCCGCATGGCATTGAGGGAATCAAGCGGGAGCGGTTCAGCGGTGCTGAGTATTTGTCCCATCACATAACGAAACCCCGCTAGTGCTTCCTGGTACTCGACATCACCATACCGATCTCGTGGCCAGATTTCTACCAAAATAAGCCGATACATATCATACAACTTATTTGTCCATTTCCCAGGATCGCGATTCACGACAGTCTCGAAGCGAGACCTTGGGTTTATGCCGGGAAGGTCTTCCTTAATGTATTCGCATGCCAGACGTGCCCACTCGAAAAGTCCATCGGCTTTCACAGCGAGGTTTGCAAACTCTTTGTCCCCGAAACGTAACAGTCCTTCTAGCTTGTCAGATACAAAAGCGCAGATGTCGCGCTCCGCCACTCCTGCTGGAATTTCGTCCATTGATAACCGTAGAATATGCTGAGCACCGTGAAATGCAACTTCGATGTCACGAAGTGGACGAGAGGTAACGAGAATCCGAAAGTTAGATGGGAGTTCTGTGATTTGGGGAAGACCTTTGTTCTGAAGTTTACAGGAAAGTATGCGGAGAATGTCCCGTCGCGTCTCCACTCCACCGCTCTCGTCCAGTGCTTCAATCACGATCAAGACAGGTCCCACACTTGACCTAGAGAATTTCCTCAACGGTTCCATGAGAAGCTTGCGCCACTGCTGGGTAATGTCCGTCGTATTCTTGAGCGAGTTTGCATCCTTGTGCATCCGCTAAGGCTCGTTTCATCCCCGGATCACGATCAGCAAGATCGCGCGCGATGGTGGAAAAAATCTTTTCATGGCGACGGTCTGCTTCTCTGCGCCGATCGAAACAAAAACATGAACCAAGTCCTCCCGTTTCGTTGAACCAGTTAGCAATCGTGTGGGCGATGGCTGATTTGCCCTTGCCCGCAGGGCCGGATAGCCACATTACACGCGGGACAGAATCTCCACTGCTGTTGATCCACTCGATGATTTGAGAGAGAATGTCCGTGCGAGTGCCTGACAGACATTGCTTTGCAGTATCTAGGCCCGCGCCCCCTGCGTAAACCATACCGCTGAGATCGAGTTTTTCACCTTGAAAGATATGAGTACATCTAAAATCAGAGGCACGTCTGAATCCTTACCCGCAGAGTGGACAAAGATAGCTACGTCCCGATCAGTTTGATCCCGAAATTGTTGCATAAGCCCGTCCAAGGCGTTGTTGTACTGTGTGATGATATCATCCGTTTCCGCGGCAATGTTTTTTACCGACTCTCTTCCCTAAGATCATAGTGAATATAATATTCATGTGCGAAATGCAATCGACGACTCACAGAAGCTCTCCGTCTCCGAGTATTCCCTGATAAAACGGGCACACTCGATAGTCTGCTGAGCGACCTTTCCAACGATACCGCGCATCGATTCAATTTTGCCAAGGCTGTCCTCTTGAGTCATAAAGCGGTAAACTTCAGCCAATTTCTCGAGGAGACTATGGATCGATTTGTCGCGCTCTGCTTGAGCAATTATAATCTACATAGAATTATGAATTCTGAGCAGGAGACTGGACTCCGGGAGGAACTGAACATACTTTGGAAGCAGCAGACAGCACACCCAGCGCCATCTTTGCGTACGGATGTACCTATGCAACTTGATTAGTTCGCTTCCAATCAACAAGAATGGCCCATACATCCGCGATCTTCTCAAGGACAGCGTCGATAACCTTTAGGGGTTCGAGATACGTTGCCTCAAAATCATCCGCGGCAGCGAGATCCGCTGGGGCATTACTGACGGCGGATGCCATAGAAGTCGCATGTCTCCCGAGTAATCCCATGCTTTGTGCACCATCACGGGCACCCTGAAGTTCAGCATCAACTAATTGGGGATTAGGGCCTTCCTCCTTGCCAGAGGCAGTAGCCTGAACCTGTGGAACAGCCGAAATTAAAGAGGAAAGTTAAAGTATTTGACGAAAATACCTGCGAAGCAGGCTCTCCGGACAGCCCTTGGTTCTCGGAGTCGCTAAGAATCTTAGATGTGGTGGAATGCTTGTTATCGTTGGAAGGATGGAAATGCAGCGTGTCCTGGGTGCTTCTAAGAAAACAGAAGAACTAGGATAGCGAGTTCGAGCACTTACCTCGATTTTCTGACTCGATGAAGCCCCTTCAATTTCGACATCCTGGGCCGCAGTGGTGTGGTTGCGTGTTCGCTTGAAGCGTTTCTGCACGATCTCAGTTGTATTCAGGACAATCAGTATTCACGTCTACGCACAGGAAGTTTTTTGGTCAACCCATCCTTCATTTTCCGCAGGGACTGACGGACTCCTCCACGAGGTTGATTCTGGACAAAGAATGCATAAGGGCAGCGATGGATTTCAAGAAATCACATACCGAGCTTTCAGGAGGAGGATCTGACCTATATTCACTCATCGTGATTGGTGACCTGGTCGTAGATTTGGATCGGTGTGAGAGAAACGGTGGGGTATACAGCCTTGAGAAGTAGTGTGAGAAGAGAATGGGCGTCTCATCCTTTGGCAGAACTCCGAAGAACGTTCGAAGCATGGCCAGCACGTTGACTTCAAGCGCTAATCATTTAGCTACGCAATTCCCGTCAGTTCATAGCGGCAGGTTATTGTGTATGCATCACTGCAATGAAGGATCAAGAGACGCAAAGTCGAGCGAACTCGGTCTTCTCCAGAGCCGAATTATACAGCAGTTCCTTCAAGTTAGGTCTGGCGTCGTCAAGGTTCAAGTTGGCCCGGGGCGGCGGGGCCCCAGCGAGCCTTGGTGATACAGTTGACTATGCCATAATGTATACGCCCTTAGTGTATATTTTCAATACTGTATCGAGTTTTCAATGGTCCCACTGTGGGACAGTGAGAAAATCGTTGCATAATGTATGTTGTATAATGTATTGACCTCGCATGCCTATATGCATTATCAGACGGCACTTTTGGTGGTGGGGACCATTGTCAGTGCCAGCTATTGTCCACACTATCCTTAGACGAGCTGCTCGAGCCGGCTGAGGAAAAACAAATCGGGGGATTCCCTTGGGTTCGACTTGAATGGTGGGGACATGGCCATTGTTGTTGCAGTCAGTCGAAAGATCGCTGAGAAACAGGGTGAGGTGATTGAAGCTGATTCTGATGACGACTCGGAAGAAGATCATGATGCGGCCCCAGACGTTTCCCCGTGTAGAAGCACTAGCGCTATGTCAGCGGCTCGAAGGAGCATACCTTCAGGAATCAGCATGGACATTCTCAGGACTCAACGCACACACTTGATTTGTTAAAGCAAATCCGTCGTTTCCGTGCCCAATTACAACGCGAGGAGCTACTCCATGCGAGGCAGACGACGTTAGATTCGTTTTTTAAGTAGATATGTACTCTAGCACCTTAGATTTTCGACGAGACTGTTGAGCGGTGTCACATGTGTTCGTCGCATTTAGTCACAATGTGTGACATCGGTCCTTCTGTATAACTTTGATAATGTATAGGTGTGAGGTGGGTCCCGACGTTATACGTTAGGGATAGACAACTGTATTTAATGTATCGATGATCGTTTCAGCTGTTTAAACTTCAAGCACACGACGAGACTAGTGCATGGGATGAGACAATATTTGGTGCTGATATTTAGGAGGCGGTTCCGCTGCAAGTAAATGATGTAGAATTCTGCGACCTACCACGGTGCAGCGCTGCAGCCTGCAGCAGCCAGCCTATAGGTCCTAGTAGTGCCACTATGTAGTGCTAGCCTGGAAAGGAAAGTAATTAGTCACCGCTTTGAAATTTCAGCCTAGCTGATGTCATCAGGCAAGTTCTGATATGAACTTTGGACGGTTTTGAGGCCCTTAGTATCCTACCGCCCCAAGCTGTCACCTGTGGTTGCTCAAGCGCTCACTTGGCGCTACACGACTTCACGCGTTCCATCGACAATCATGACCTCCATCGACATTTGACGGGTGTGCCAACATCTACTTCCTTTCTATAATCAGCCAAGACCATCACTTTTCAACAAGTTGAAGGTGTTTCGCTCACTATATGTAACGATCATGTAGGCAGCTGCAGTCGTTCATCTCTACTCGCCATCGCACAACTCCAACTTGCATACGCTATCGCTGCCCTGCGTTCTGCGGTTACTCTCATCCTGATTGCAGCATCAATGTTTGTCGCCGTCACTCTGCTTCGTGTGATCTTGCACGGTCCCAAAGCTACCAAGCCAGGCGATATCTGCAACATTTCTTATCTTGTAGACCGACTATCTATCAGAATCTACGCAAATCCGTCGAGATATAATACGGATGCTGAAGGTCGTCTGGTGCTGGCTGGTGCATACCTTGCTGTTCGCTGACGTCCTGGCAAACTCTGACTTTCTTCCAAGACGCGCTCTACTATGCAACTACTGAAACTCAAGCTGCATAGAGTTACCACTCTTACCGGGTGACGTGACTATCGTTCGCACTCTCGGCTTCTTATGTATTGATAGGGCTATAGTTACTGCACTGGGTGAGATACTCATCGGTGTTTTCATGGTGGCGTCATTTCATCGCTGTCCATCGACACGCCATTGACCAGACTGTTGCGTTAGACCCCTGATATCGCCTGTATCTGACCGTGCTGCCGGAAATGGGGAGTACGATCGATTCTGGTGCATTCCCCTTGACGAAGATTGTGGCCCACAGACCATACTATTCTAAGGCCGGCCTGTGCAGTGTCAATCACCGGTCTTGAAAACTGGCGTTCTTGTTTCCCTAGACGAACGGAAACTGACAAATTCTTCAATGCGTCGTAGTTGGCATCGAGGCAAAGGATAAACTGGGTATTACTTCAAGTCTACTACCAAGTTGTCATCATTACAGAGCATGTTTACGAAATCGCACGTGTGTTAAACTGTCTATTGCCGTCATGCGCATGGCGGGTAGATAGTGAAGTCTTGTCTCAAGCTGTTGCAAAAGGAATTCGGTCGTTTGTGTGGATGCCTTGGAAGGACGAGACACGAGGGTAATTTGCCTGATCCATTCAATATTAAGAACTGTCCTTCCATTTAATGGTCTGACTGGGAAGACTGATCCATGGGAAGATGCTAACACCCTAATACATGAAAAACGGTGAACCAACATTAGGATGTTCCCGGCCTCACCAGCAAGCGCAGCGCCTGGTTTTTGTTTAAAAAATTACATCTATCGTCCTTTGGAGTCAATGACCCTGGGGAGTGTTCCCAGCTTTCTATCGTAATTCGTTAATCGTCGCGATCATCGGCCAGCTTCATCACAACAATTACCATGTCAATTCCTTGCAAACCGTACAAGAATGTGGCATTGATACGACGAGCCACAGGAAAACAGGTTTACATATTAACATAGAACATGTCATACATAGAACATAATCAAGCAGGAGACGAGCATATCAGAATGCTGATGCAATGCATGAATTGACTATGTCTAGCACTCCAGATGTGAAGAAAACTCACAGCACAACCAATTCCAGCAAATAATCCATGCGCTTTGACGCTTTAGGTATTACGCTCCGTATAGACATCCCTGAATCAATGCTCTCGGTCCTTTCTATCGACGTGGCTTTGTGTATGTCCTAGTCGTCCGACTTGCCCAGAAGACTGCTGAGTTATTCCGAGCTGTGGCTCCTTGGTGATTATACCTAATGTCACTAGATGCCTGAGGCGAGCCTTCCTGAGTCGACGCCGACTGTGAATGGGGATTTGACCTGGTACCATTAGAAGTTGTTGTCCGACATGAACGTGAAACTACAGTCCTCTGGGAATTTCCTGAGACACGTCATTGAGAACGAATACGCTGAACGTGCCCTGTGAGCTTGTCCGGTCGCTAAACCTCGACAATGTATGGAGTCGACACCGCCCTGTGGGATTGAGGGTGACGAATGCGGGTCCAAAAGTTGCCAAGAGGTAGAATACGCCAATTCCCGACTGGCAGATCTTGAGGACGTCTGCTGAGCTTCCCTTACATTGGACTTCGACTTGGATGACGAATCCGTTTCTATAATTTTGGAAGAGGTAGCATGCGCCGTTCCCGATCGGTGGTTCTTGAATCTTGTGGAGGCCTGCTGGTGAACAGAGCCTGATGAAGGTCCAGGTCCAAGTCGTATCTAACAAATCAATTTTTAGCATATACTTGAATCCGAGTCTGGAACGTCTTACAGGGCGACCCTTTGCAGTGCTAGAAGGATGTGGCGGTTGATCGAAGAACCCTAGGTGGAGTCCCAGCGAACGTTCAAGTTGTTTTCCTTTGGCTCTTGGGGTAATCGTTGCAGGCAATTGTTGCATATCATGAGTTTAGTGTTCTACCATAAACCTATATCTCACATCGAGGGGGAGGCTAGAACCAAGAATCTAGTTCGCTTCGTTAGTAGTCGGGATTGAACGTGTGGTGTAGGTTTCCTTGCTTCTTCCGTTGAATGAATAATCATCCTTCGAATCTCAAGGCACGCTCGAAGCTGCAAAATAATTGATGTCCGTTGAAAATGCAAATGGACGGGGTAGTAACATCTCATGATGAAAATAGTCATTTGTGACCTTCATATCATAGAAATATGTGGGGTGATCGACGTCGACGAGTGATACTGGCTTCCTTCAAGTTGAGCGCAGTAAGGTACAAACACATCGAGCGGGCCGGAGTTCCAAACTTGGTGCCGTTGTGTCCAGGCTGCGGCCCGAGACCGGCCAAATTTATAACCTTTCGCTTGCAAGGGACCCAAGATGTGGTTGCTGTCTAGATCTCCTAGCCAAGGCAGCTGGTAATCCTGGCTGTCCAAACTCTGCACTTGATCCCGACTCTATTCTCTAGGATAGTTTTTGACAATGACAGCCTTTTGTTCCCCATGGGGCCCATGGAGCCCTATGTGGCACTTCTGATCAGGAACAGCGTGCATTATGGTTCAGTGGGGGATCAGATCGATCATCCTTGGATTTCTTCTAGGCAAGTGTCGTACTCGTAATATATGCTTACGTGCATCTAGTTTCTGTAGCGAACCGACACTCTGAAGCGACAAGTCCACAATCGAGGGCCTGTGTTAGTGCAGCAGTTGGCCTTAAGAAGTGCGTCTCTTCCGAGACTATCCATTCCTAGTATTGACTTGGACTAGTTCACTTCTTCCCATTTCTCCCACAAATCATCAACCGGGATGAATAGCTGTTATATCGACTGGCTGCCGGACGACGTGCTCCGCGTCATTTTCAAGTTGGTCAGTGAAGAAGACCAAGCAGCTTTCCATGATTATTCTATGCAGAATGAACGGAGAGGCAGACATTGGGACGACTGGCAAAAAGATTATTATCATTATCAGGACGTGTACGCAGAAGGAATTCAACGACCCTCCGCCATCGGCACTCATTTCAGCAATGGATGTGTGCGAGCGATGGAATTGTCTCATATCACAGACTCCAACATTGTGGACTGTGTTACAAATTTCCTTCGGCGACGGTCCTGCGTCTCTTGAATACACGCGTACATTCCTGCGACGTAGCGGAACACATCCTCTCAGAATCACGTTACTTTGGAACGACCCACGCAAACCCCTTCAATGGAGTCCCACAGCTACTCTCCCCTTCATATGCCTCTGATCCCCCGTATCGGTCGACGAAACCGTGGCTGGTGCTTACCTCGTCTTGATCATCATTGAGTTACATGCTCAGGTGCACCGTTGGCGCGAGTTTACGCTGAGGACGACCTCACAGACCCACATACATCAAGCACTCTTACTCATCTCACGCCCTTGCGTTCATCCAGCCCGTATGCTAGAAAAACTGCATCTTCAACTCGTACATGGCCAATTCGATGAAGACCCCGTCCATTATGGACCATTGATTTTTCCTGGTTCTGCGTCTCCCATCAGCGATCTTACCCTTTTTGGCATGAGTTGGTCCTGGCTTTCACCCACCGTATTTTCGTCACATATTGTCAACTTGCGGATACACTACTGCATCCCAGTGCATGAGGATGACAGAGATACAAGCACTACGGCAAAAGTTTTATCACAACTCCTTGGTGCACTCGTCAATCTGCAGACTCTCGCACTCGAAGTGGATATGGATCCGCTTGCCGCAGACATCATGTCTCCCATTGAGTTGCCCCACTTGCACTACCTGGCTATCAAATCGTGGACGATGAATTGTTGGACTGCCAAATTTCTCCACAATGTCCATATGCCCAATCTCCGGATATTGACATTGGATGGCGTTAACTACGATTTCGAGCTGATGGAGGCTGATTTCGAAGACATCCTTCACGAGTTGATCAGGCTTACCAAGGAAGATCCTTCCAACTCTCCTCTGGAGCTAGATGAACTCCATCTCGTCAATTTCACACATCGTGCAGATCCTCAGCTCCTCCATTGTCTGTATAAAAAATGGCCACTCTCAAGGTATTCACCCTCGGGCCAGCAACGTCGTACGCGAATGATGCATGGGCAATGGGACTGCTCCCAACGCCTCGCGGACTGGCAGATCTCCCTCCCTGGACTTCGGACCCTGCTCCTTTTTGATGTTTCAAGGGACGTTGTGCGGCACATCGTACTAGAACGACTATCGCTCACTGGTCCGCTGGAAGAGCTTTATTATCGAGAGGAGAAGGGTCAAGAGAAGCAAAATGAGATCATCCCAGATGATTGGCAACATCAAGTCGAGAAGTACCATCGTATCGGTGATGTGAAATCTGAACGTTATTGCGATGTGGTTAACAGGCGGTGGTCATATTTAGACTAGGGCTCTCATCATTCACTTATCATGTAAATATGTCACTCACAACTTGTGTTCGTTACTATTCCCGAGTCTTGTGGTCCAGCCAAACTGACTCTACTATGGCAAGTTTCATGCGACCAAGCATGAGACGACAACCGATAGGATCGCAGCCGATCGGTCAAACATGCATGTCAATTGCTTTTGTCCCGCAAGCACGGGCCAAACGCTCAAGAAGTTGAAGGGCTTCGCAATTTTCCAGTATAGCGACTAGGGACAGACTACGAAACATTGGTTTTGTACATATCGAAACCAAGGCTATATTCAAGATCACGATTCAACAGTCACGCGGTACGGGCTTAATACGGGCTGTGAAGTCGTGTATGCGTCATCAGCGCTCAGTTGCGGTAATGGCATGCCGATATTTAGGTATGTAACTGTACTCCTTCCCTAGTGCACAGCCTCGAATCTCGAAGGTCCATCAAAAAATCGTCGTATCAAAGGGAGGGATCGGGCGCAGAAAATTCCGAACATTCAGACCCTCCTTCAACATCTGTGTCAACCCGCATCAGCGTCAGTGGTGCCTTCTGACATCACGTCCTTTGTCTGACGTGAGAGGTTAAGTGGGAAGAGGGGCCGTCGTGGGTGCTTGACACGCGTCGCGAATGATGTGTCTTCATAGGACCACGGAACACATCTTCATCGTCATTTTCTCGTTCTGCAGGCTTTGAGTTCTGGCTCTCCCTTCGACTGAGCGAGCTTTTGACTTCGTGCAGGTGAGCTGTCCGTGCCAAGCGTTTGGTAGATTTTGGAACGATGAGTCCTGTTGATGAATGCGAATTTGTTCGCACCATATGGGCGGCGGGGGAGTGTGGATATCTGTGGAGATGGAATTAGGTATGCGGCGAGGGGGGTGCGGAGTGCAAAATTGGCAAATAGAGGGCCGGGCCGTTTTGTGGCGGTGGAGCCGCGCGGGGTGGATCGTTTATCTGCTAAAGTAGTAAAGTGTGGGGGTCGGGCGTGGAATATGGTCGTGATCAGAGGACCGTTGCGTTCGATGAGACGGAAAGTCTACACGAGAATCTGGGCCTGAAGCGACCTGAGAACGATCCTTATAGTTTCAGACCTCTTGTCGACAGAAATCTCAGGAGGACTGCGACTTCGGAACAGCAAAATTCGAGCTACGTTCAGCGTTAACTGCTAACGAAGCTCCAGTTGCGCCGGCCCCACTCTCTCGCAGAACGAGTGATGAGTTGAGGGGGTTCTATGGACGGTGCACCTCTGGTTAAGCCAATGAATACAAGCACTGCCAGAAGCAGGCAAAGTTGTGCAATCCCAAGACGTTCTCAAGGGTGACCTTGGAACAACATGAGCAACCTTTATCATTTTCAGGACATGGAAGCCAACCTCTTCAGCAAGATGATTTACTCGGGAGAGTAATTCACTGTGTTCGAACTCTAGA
>NW_024540943.1:0-13685 GCF_016647625.1 Suillus subalutaceus
GAAGATATCGAGGAGGCCATTCGACTCTGCCAAGAGTCGTTGGAGTTTTGCCTTCACTGCACCCAAGTAGATATTTCAGCTACATGTGGCTGAAGAATGCCTACGTGTCTCGTTACCAAGTGCAACGCAACCTCGCCTATTTATCGCTCGCTGTGGAGAACTTCAGACTAGCGTCGAGGCATCCTACTCAAGGCTTTCCGCGTCGAATTGAAACAGCTCTGCGCTGGGTTGACACGGCCGAAAATTATCAACACGACTCTTCTCTCGAAGCATACCAAACGTGTTTGGAGCTTTTCGATAACCATGTGATGACGCGGTCGTCAATTATCTCACGGCGCGAGGCTGCAACCGCTTTTCGCAGCTGCCAATCATTGCCAGTAGATGCAGCCTCCTGTACCATACGTCGTGATGATCTGCGACGAGCAGTTGAACTTGCGGAGCAGGGTCGTGGTCAGCAGTGGTCGCTGGCTTCTCGACTCAGAACTCCGCTGGAAGACCTGAAGCTTGCAAGTCCGGAACTAACTCACAGGTTCAGATATCAACGAGCGCTTATCTGGTACTCAGGGTTCCGCCGGCAGCTGATCGACGAGCTGCTGCTGATCGAGCAGCATACATACAGAAGACTTCAGCAGCAGTGGGAGCAGTGGTAGCTGAGATCCGTAATCTTAAAGGTTTCTCGCGGTTCCTGCTCCCGCCGTCATATGAAGACTTGCAACTGGCGCGCGTCATGGTCCAGTCATCATCCTCGTTGCGAGTCAATACTCGTGCAGTGCCATCGTTGTCCCGACGTCAGGAGAGCCCACCACGTTCAATTCCCGCGCGTCAATCTCACACATCTGGAGAAGCTCAAGAGTGACTTTGCGAGGGAGATACGACTTGCATCTTTTATGCGACCAGAGGAGACGAGGAAGGAATTGCAAGTTCTCTTGCGGACAATATGGGACGAGATCATGCTCCCCATCGTCATCGTCCTCCAGCGTGATCTCAGAGTAACGAGCGGCTCTCGAATCTGGCTGTGTCCAACTGCAACCTTCACTTCCATTCCTCTTCACGCAGCTCACCCCTTTCGAACGAAGACAGACGGACGACGTGAACTATGCCTGGAGGACGTCTACATCTGTTCTTACACGCCGACACTTTCAGCTCTGATCAGATCTAGACAGACGATGAAGAAACGCGTTACTCCGTCATTCGTCGCAATCGGACAAAGTTCACCGGGTGCGGGGCAAGGCGAGGCGCTGTTGACTGTTGACAGCGAGCTTGAGCTCGTCCGCAAACTCGTCCCCGCGACGGCCAACTCCACCACTCTCTCCGGCGACGATGCCACTCGAGCAGGTGCACTAGATGCTTTGCAACACAACACTTGGGTGCACCTCGCTTGTCATGGGAAGCAGGATCGCGAGCAGCCTTACTATTCATGTTTCGCCATGAAAGACAAACCTCTCACGTTGCTCGATACATGGAGAAAGACATTCCTCACGCTGAGTTCGCATTCTTGTCGGCGTGTCATACCGCTGTTGGGATGAGAAGACACCGGACGAAGTCATCCACCTCGCAGCTGGACTCCAATTTTCAGGGTTCAAGAGCGTCATTGGCACGCTGTGGGTGGTTGACGACGCTGTCGCGAAACACGTTGTCGAAGCTTTCTACAAGAAGATGGTCAAGGGTTTGGAGGATGGTGATATGATGGACTGTACGAAGGCGGCCTGGGCACTCAACCGTGCTACAAACGCCGTAAAGACGAAAGTTCCGCTTGAGCAGAGGATGGTTTTCATACATATTGGTGTGTAGTTCTATGTCTCATTGTTTCGATATCGTACAGTTCTTCAGGTTATTCTCTTCGGTCTATGCTGTACTTAAAGTTGTAGGAATTACTGTACTAGCCTAAACAATGTGGGTTACCGTGGAAGATGGAGCACAGAAGCAACTGGCCGCCGTCATTTAAGCCCGGACGCATCTGCATGTTATTGTTTGCGTATTCTGAGATGGATCCTTGGCGCTGAAACGATTGCAACAAAGACCAAGGCAGTAGCTTGTATGATTTGTTAACCTGCAGACATCCCATGTACGAAGATGTGAGCATCATCTTAAGGTCGTCATAGGGTGGGGCGGAGAAGTATAATCCTCCTGCACTACCCCAACCGCATTAAGAGCCACAAACTAAAGGCGGCACTCATTCCACAGGGATCGACACAAGACCCGAGTCCTAGCTTCCTACATAGCGCATAGTACACACAATGTAATACAATGAAAGTAGCGTAATCATGTCCCATGAAGAGTGTTGCAGTGCCTATAGAGGGCAATAAACAAGACTTTATCAAAAGGAAATGGTACCGAAAGAAGTAGGAAATAAGGTACGACAGACGCAGGAGGGTCGTCGAGAACTAGATGGTAGTGCAGGAGGATTATACTTCTCGCCCCACCCTACGACGACCTTAAGATGATGCTCACATCTTCGTACGTGGGATGTCTGGACTCTGCAGGTTAACAAATCATACAAGCTACTGCCTTGGTCCTTGTTGCGTCGTTTCAGCGCCAAGGATCCCATCTCAGAATATGCAAGCAATAACTTGCAGATGCGTCCGGGCTTAAATGACGGCGGTCAGTTGCTTCTGTTCTCCATCTTCCATACTCACCTATCTTCCTCTGCAACGTTCTGTCTATGGCAGGTCAACCAAACTGGCAGATCAGAGCGTGGTTCATTGGACAATACGGGCAAGCTCGCAGTACTTAATTGACTTTGATTAGACATGATGGTGTACAAGTAGACATGAAAACAGGGTCCATAAAGGTTAAGCGTTAAAGATCAGCAAAGTCAGTGCACACTCGGCAGAAAATCGCATCTGCTATTTCTCAGCGCCTAAAAAGGACAAAATCTTTGACACGCATCATGAGCGTGTGGGGTATCTCGCGTTCCTCCTCCTTCTCGGATTCCACGCAGCGGGTGATGTACTTGTACCGCATACCACCCTTCCCGTCGGGGACTTGTTCGCGCCTGACCGCGTAGCCCCGCTGAGGGGGCGGCAGATGCGCCGGGTACTGTCCAATCGTATTGAGGAGAGAGAGGATGAGAGTCGAAGAGGACTTACATCATGAAGGGCTCGTCCGTCGTGAATGACTTCTTGCTTGTAAACCTCTGCTTCTTCGTATGGCTTCTGCAGGGGCCGTACAAATCAGCACGATATCGACAGAGAAAAGGTGATGTATCAACCTTCACAGACACTAATTTTCCAGTGCTGGTCGGGAGGGATTTCTGCAGATGAAGGCCTCAATCAGCATAATATCCAAAGAGCAAAAGAGAAACTACTAACATGCAAGAAACGGTCGCACTTTTCGCAAACGGGCTTGCCGTTGAACATCGCTGCTTCTTGACCCTAAATGCAAAGACATGTGAATTGAGACGACTGTAAAACAAGGGGGGCATACCTCTTGGATCACGATGACTGCAGAGCAGTTGGTCATCGAGCACACTTGTTCCATGATTCGAGTAGATAGGAAAGATGTGATGAGAAGAGGAGGACTTTGAGATCAAAACTTTCAGTGGTGAGAGATGATGAGCGAGCGAGGATGAAACATGGCGGCTTTTATATGAGACAGAAAGATACAAGCAGTGGCAAAGTGTGGAAGGTGGGAGCATGGAGGTCTGAGCACCGGTAGAAGAATGATAGTCACAACGTAGTGGAACAAGCGCAAAGCCGAGCCAAGACAATGCACCGTAGCACGTGAACAATAGAACAGAGATGTGGCTGCATGCAAGAGTGCTCCGACGAAACAGATGTGGAATTCCCTACATTGAGGTTTCTGAAAACGCAGGAGAAGGTGGAGATACTAATGCTCGTCTATCCACAGTGCTCACTTTGTGGCAGGCGATGATCACTGAAACATCGAGCAGTCTACTCGTCGCTGTGTTGTTGCACTGGCATGTCATAAGCCTCTGCAAAATCACAGCGCCAAGTGACACTGAAAAGAAAAGGATCTCGAGAGCGAGGGTGCGATTTGTGTACGTGTCGACATCTAAAGCGAAACCACCAAGCGCAGCGTGCCCACCCCCCAATACAAAGGACAAGGGTATTGCAGAGAATAGTAAGTGGGGCAGTCACGGCACTTCGTTATGATGAAGTAAATCTAGTTTTTAGCGCATGCGGGGACGACGATATGCTGTCTGCGCACGAAGGAGGGGGGTGTTAGAACACGACTTCTGCAAGGGTTGAGCTGAGAGGGACATTAAGCAGTTCATGGCTGCGTGCCGCAGCCGGTGCAGTGAATGTGAACTAAACCCTCTTTATTGATGTCGCTGAATTGCACGGACTTGCAAAAATGTGACAAATATTCGCAGGAAACGAGGGGCGGGGCAATGTGCGGTCACTGGGAGACGTCGCGTAGCACTGCTGGCGTGCATGCGTCTGCTCGACAATGAGCCAATCGATAGCCTCGTTCGCGGGCAGCGCATCCAGCTAAATATGACAGACCAGAGCCCGGAACTACTGAGCCTGCGATGGCGTCAGACCAGTCATAAATGAAAGTCTCGTCGACCCGCGTCATGTGTTGCTCGTGCTCTCGACATTCGCCAACTTGTGCGTGACTTGTATGGCAGGGACAGATCTCACCGTCCTTGTTGGTGTCAAGGAGCATTGCAGCGATGGAGTAGCCGTGCTCATCTCACCGAATCCGCTTGTGGAGAATTGTACCCAATCGCTGACCATCTGCGAGGTACGTGCCAAGACGTGGGTTGTCGTATCGCGCTTGACGGTGTTGTTGACAGCCTTTTCTCTGCCATATTCGAGATGAAAAGCAAAGGACGTTTGTGCACCGGCAATGCGATTTCGAGTATCAAAGACATGAGTGCAGACAACATACTGACGAAGATGAACAGACTCATCCACGAAAATCGTAATCGTTATGGCCAGATTTAGTAGAGAGACGAAGAAGAAAAGATCACGTAGGACATTGAGAACCAAGATTGGGGAGAGGAGTCCAGTTAGACTCTCGACGAAAATATTGAGAGAAAATATAGATAGAATCGCATTGAGCGAGTGGAGAGACACAGGGATGCAGGTTCGCGGGATAGTATGACCGTACTAGGGCCGTGATGCCGTGGGCGCTTAAACTGCTGGAGCTGTGGAGCAAACATGAGGCAAGGAAAACACACCTGTATGAGACTAAAACTTGGACAACGACCTCCCTCCTGGCTTGAATCTCCAGTGAACGAAACGCCCACTCCGTTTGCAGCTTTTTTTTCGGCATTGTACAAGTCAAGTACTTCTGGGTTCTCAGAAAGTGATAGATTCATACGGTATTTGATGGTAAAAGCTGAAATTATGACGTACCCATTAAGTGGATCCCAAACTCACGGAGCACCAAGCCTTTGCGAAGCACAAGAATTTGTCGACGAAGCCTTACCGAAAGATCAAAGTAGATGCCAGCACCAAACATATCCTACACCTACCCGGTGGACAGCGGATCATCACCTATTCATGGGATGGGTCATTTCGAATCTGGGACTTGGAAAGGGGCGCGCAGGTTGGGAAGGAATGGGAAGACAAAGATATTGGAGTGGAGACTATAGCATTGTCGCCGGACGGCAAGACCATGGCAAACGGGAGTTTGGATGGTGCAGTGAAATTGTGGAACGTCAACACCGGCAAGGTCATCAAAAATTGGACAGGACATACATCATTGGGAGTGAAGTCTATATGCTGGAGTCCAGACGGAGGGCGAGTATTGAGTGGATGCCAAGATGGAACATTCATGGTGTGGGATGTCACTGAGAACGAAGAGACTATCCTTGGACCAATCAAGGCAGGGGATATCTTGCACGCGGTTTGCTACTCACCTGATGGCAAGATTATTGCCACGGGCGGGGACGTCCTCAAAATCTGGGATGCCGACACAACTGAATTGCTCAAAACACTCGAGGGAGGAGCAACGTGCCTAGCATGAACCTCGAATGGCAAAACGCTCATTGCTGGTGGAATCGAAATCACGAAATTCAACACAGCCACCTGGTCACTGTCATTTTTAATGTGCATGACAAAATGACGTACATACGGAAAGAGAGAATTACCCTATTTGTACTGTGTTCAGGCCTTTTTTTCATTCGTGCCTTTGTACTCGGCCCATCGGGGCAGCGAGAATACTTGGTTGTACTTTGACTTGCTTGCCTTTCCGACATCATTTCAAAGCCGTCTCGCAAATGACGCGTCCACCTTTCGAACGTCATCTCAAAACCCGACCTCGAGTACTTCGAATTCTCTCTGGCACTCTAGCTAGTACTTCTCGCCATTGTTAAATGTGTCCGTTACCACCTGCCCCATGGCAATCACGTACATATAGCATCGTTCAACTTTTCTATGCAGCGCACTATGCAATATATTGCATCCTACATTTTGCCTTAGCCTTGTGCTACTAGAATGAGTACCACGTTTTCGAACAATTTATGATGAGAGTAACATGTTCGATCTGCATCACGGTACACTTTTGAAACACGTCCCCCAACTGACATTAGCCTGTCACATTCACTTTTGGCTGACCTTGACATTGCTCTCCCACTAATCCTAGTTTAGCCGCCTCAGCGCTTACTGCAACCACACAAGCGCCCTAGACTACCCTCGACAACATGGAAATACACGTGTAACATTACCTCAACCCTCAACCCCTTCCTCTCCCTCTCACCCAAACTTCATCCACAGTTCCCGTCCCCATATCCCTACTTCCCGTCTTCTCCCACTACTCATTCTGCACACTACTCAATCTACAATGCTCCGTAGCGTTCGTCGTTTGTTTCATCCCACCATCACCCCTAGTAACTGGGAAGGCCAATCTATCAGACTTGAAGGTCGGTCACTCCATATCACCTTAGTGTTTCTTGTAGCCATCTCGCTCTACTTACAGTCATCGGCGGAAAAATTATCAAAGTACCTTCCGAGCGCCTGTCTGCAGGCATTTACATATCCCTCAATGTCGACCCCTCGAGACGCTGGAAATCAACTATCGGAGTACTAGCATCAGACGGATCTGCAGCGTGGGGCGAAACCGTGACCCTGTAAAGTCCATCACAACTTTCGGGTGCGACTCAAGGACTGATCTTTTGTCTGTAGATCATTAGATGCGTCGCCTTCGTTATCAGTGGAGATCAGGGCTTTCCTTCGAGCTCGATCACATGCTGGGCAATGGAGAAGTGGTTGGAAAGCTTGAAACGTCGTGGGATGCGCTGCTCGATCACGGAAATGAACCTTTCAGTGAGTAACCTCTGTCTCACTCATGCACATATACTCACATCTCGTAGACATCACCTTCCCGTCCGTTCGTGGTGTTCACCCTTCCCTCACACTAAAGGCCACGGTTCTACATAATTGCGACAATCAAGACAGCGCACTGCTTGACGTGAGTAACATCAGCCTCTGTATTATTGGCTTTTGTTGACGGAACGCCTGCTGTAGTCCATCATTGAATGTCAGATTGCTCAAGACACGGATGCAGGCCATGTACGGTTCGCCAAATACGTGACACGCAAATTCTGGACCAATGCCCGGTCGGCCATCCTCACCAGGCAGCGGCTCTCACCAACTTCGCGTGGGCCCGCCTTCAAGGCTACATTCGAAACGATTTTCAAGACATCGACTCCATCACTTCTCTCTTCCGCGAAGCCCTTGCATTGCGTCCGCAGGGCCACCCTGATCATCCCTTATCTATCTATCACCTCACCGAAGCGCTGACCTGGCGCTACAAGCAAAGAGAACTTCACCGCCGTCTATATCCAGGAATGCGCGCAACTGTCCTGCAAGTTATTGCCCCTCTGTCCAGAGGGCACCTACCTTCATAGCATCGCGGCAGGGGCAAATGGCGTCGATTATGTGATCCGCTCATGCAACAATCTTCCAAAAGACGCATCCGATGAAGGCATCCACCTTTGTCGAGTCGTACTCGAGCTTTGTCCTCTGGGCAGCGCACACCGTCCGAAAGCACTCGACAACCTTGCACAGGCAGTTCAAGCACGCTTTGACCAGCGCGGGACCATTGATGATCTAGCAGAGAGCATACAACATTTTCGTGAAGCCGTTTCTCTGTGCCCCGAGGGACATTCTGAACGCGACACCTACCTGAATAACTTGGCCTACGCACTCCGGTCCCGCTTTGATCACCAAGGCAACTCAGATGACCTCAATGAGGCCATCTCTTTGCATGAAGAAGCGCTGCGCCTGCGCCCTGTTGGGCACAAATATCGACATTTCTCATTGGACAACCTAGGATTCGCCCTCTACACCCGTTTTCGACCAACGCGGGTGATGTTAACGACATCATCAGATCATCAGCCTCCAGCGCGAGGCACTGACGTTGCGCCCGCCTGGGAATCCATATCGTGTTAACACGCTCAACAACCTTGCGCTCGGGCTCAAACCAGATATGAGACATTGGATGCCAGTGAGGATCTCGACGAGGCCATCAACCTCTTCCGGGATTCACTTCAGTTAAGGCCGCATGGCCATCCACGTCGCCATACAGCTCTTCACAATTTGAGCTCGGCGCTCCGTTCTCGTTTCACGCAAACTCGGAAGAATGAAGATGTCGAGGAGGCCATTCGACTCTGCCAAGAGTCGTTGGAGGCTTTGCCTTCACTGCACCCTAAGAGATATTTCAGCTACATGTGGCTGCAGGAAGCCTATTTATCTCGTTTCAGTGTGCAACGCGAGTCTGCTGATTTGTCCCTTGCTGTAGAGAACTTCAGACTGGCATCACAACATCCCACTCAAGGACTCCCAGAACGCATCAACGAGGCGATCAATTGGACTTTTGCAGCGGAGAGTCACAGTCATGCCTCTGCACTAGAAGCCTACAAAATCTTTTTCGAGCTTCTCGACAGACATTTGTCAACGCGATCTTCAATTGTTGCACGGCGCGAAGCTGCTTCTGCTTTTCGTCGTGCCAGAACATTGCCTGTGGATGCAGCATCATGTGCCATACGCCTTGACAATCTACGAGACACAATTGAACTTGTTGAGCAGGGCCGCGGCCAGCAATGGTCCTTGGCCTCTCGTCTGAGAAGTCCACTTGAGGACCTCGAGTCGACAAATGCCAACCTTGCTCACCAGTTCTCGGAGCTCAGCAAGCGTCTGTCTGATGCTCAGGGTTCCGCCGGCAGTGCTGATCGAGCTGCTGCTGATCGAGCAGCGATACAGCACAGGAGACTCCAGCAGCAGTGGGGAGCAGTGGTAGCTGAGATCCGGAATCTTAAGGGTTTCTCGCGGTTCTTGCTCCCACCTGCATACCAAGACTTGCAAGCGGCAGCGCGTCATGGCCCAGTCATCATCCTCAATGCGAGTCAATATTTGTGCAGCGCCATCGTTGTCCCGACCTCAGGAGAGCCCCACCACGTCAGCTTCTCGCGTGTCACTCTCACACATCTGGAAAAGCTCAAGAGTGACTTTGCAAGGGAGATACGACTTGCATCTTTTATGCGCCCAGAGGAGACGAGGAAGGAATTGCAAGTCCTCTTGAGGACAGTGTGGGACGAGATCATGCTCCCCATCGTCATCGTCCTCCAGCGTGATCTCAGAATAACAAGCGGCTCTCGAATCTGGCTGTGTCCAACTGCAACCTTCACTTCCATTCCTCTCCACGCAGCTCACCCCTTTCGAACGAAGACAGACGGACGACGTGAACTATGCCTGGAGGACGTCTACATCTGTTCTTACACGCCGACACTTTCAGCTCTGATCAGATCTAGACAGACGATGAAGAAACGCGTTACTCCGTCATTCGTCGCAATCGGACAAAGTTCACCGGGTGCGGGGCAAGGCGAGGCGCTGTTGACTGTCGACAGCGAGCTTGAGCTCGTCCGCAAACTCGTCCCCGCGACGGCGACCCAACTCCACCACTCTCTCCGGCGACGATGCCACTCGAGCAGGTGCACTCGATGCTTTACAACGCAACACCTGGGTGCACCTCGCTTGTCATGGGAAGCAAGACCGCGAGCAGCCTTACTATTCATGTTTCGCCATGAAAGACAAACCTCTCACGTTGCTCGATATCATGGAGAAAGACATTCCTCACGCTGAGTTTGCATTCTTGTCGGCGTGTCATACCGCTGTTGGCGACGAGAAGACACCAGACGAAGTCATCCACCTCGCAGCTGGACTCCAATTTTCAGGGTTCAAGAGCGTCATTGGCACGCTGTGGGTGGTCGACGACGCTGTCGCAAAACATGTTGTCGAAGCTTTCTACAAGAAGATGGTCAAGGGTTTGGAGGATGGTGATATGATGGACTGTACGAAGGCGGCCTGGGCACTCAACCGTGCTACAAATGCCGTGAAGACGAAAGTTCCGCTCGAGCAGAGGATGGTTTTCATACATATTGGTGTGTAGCTCTATGTCTCATTGTTTCGATATCGTACGGTTATTCAGGTTATTCTCTTTCTTGTATGCTGTACTTAAAGTTGTAGGAATTACTGGTTTACCCTGTCGCACTCCCGTGCTCCAACCATCTTGTTTTCGTTTTCGCAATGATATTTGTCTTTCCTAGAGTCTTTGGCAAAGTCATTCGTTGCTCGATCACAACACGTGTATTCGAATGTTAGCGATATCGTTTTCTGCTGACACTGCTCTGGGACGAGTTAACCGTCTAGTCATCGTCCAAGTCCTGGAATCTAGGTGCCTTATTTTCAATTAAGCGCCCCGTCATGCTCTCTTCATATGACATGAATGCAGATCCCTTCAACTATTCTACATACTCATACAGGCCCCCGATGTCCGTCAAGTTCTTACTATCACACACAGTGACCATGTCTGGAGGCGCCCATGGCTCCAAAAACATTGCATAGATTGAATGTTGGGTGGCGCGGCGACAAAAACGTGTATTAATTACAAGATCTATGTGATGAACCGAGGCACCGAAGAACATATTTTGCACATTTTCTATCTCCTAATTCGATTTGACGCTCAACACAGTATTACATCTGGATCCTCTGGTTTATGGACGAGTGTTGGCGATCGCGTGTTTGCGTTTAGGTGATTGGGGCAAGGCAGAAGGACATGATCTCTTCGTAGAGCAGATCTTTGAGCTGCTCCTGGCTGATATCGTCCTTGTGTATTGCCGAGTACGATCGATATACATGCGTGCTTGTCAAGCCTAGTACTTACGGTCAAATTTGAAGAACCCCAGGTCGAGCGGTGGTGCAACTGATTCGTCATCGGGATTGTGCTGGATCACATGTAAGCTTGTGCACTCGAGGAGCAGGAAGTACATATACATATGCTTCAAGATATGGGTGAGCTAAAGCCTCTTCGACTGTTATGCGTTTCATTGGGTCAAAAGTCTAGGAGAGGTTGGAGCTACCACTCAAAAAGATGAGAAGATCGTAGCTTACGAGTCTTCGTCAAGAAGTCTACAGCCAAACAGGAATGGGCGATGGCATCTATAGAAGAATTGCTATCGGATGCAGTTGACCACAAGTGGAGCCGTGAGCGTGAACGCATGAATTTGAACTGGCGACAGTTTCAGATCACCTGACTTATCATGTGCCCTGTCACACCGTCCTTTGTGAAAACAGTGAACACTCATGGAACCACATACTGTATTGTTTCACCTGTGGATCAAGCTTCATGGCTTCAAATACCTCTTGACTTCCGAGGATGAACCTGCTGGTGATCACCTTTCCGACGTCATCTCAAAGCCCGACCTCGAGTGTGTAGCTCTTGTTTTCGACCCCAGTCTCACAAACTGTTGCCGTTAAAATGTGCACACTATGTATTGATGTAAGTCACGGTCGCAATTGGTGCTGCACGGATGATAGGTGTGCTTACATCTTGCGTGCCCCATGTCTTGACAGCGACTGGTTAGGAATCAAATTTTGCGTGGTAGCGCGCACCGGCGATAAACCGTCAACTGTTTTGAGCAATTTGCCTGTGTTGGCATCCCAGATTTTTAGGTCGTCCCCGCCAGTGGCAATCATCTTGCCATCGGGTGAGTAGCAACCCGCCCACAAATAGTTCCTGCATTAATCGGTCCAAGGATAGTTTCTCTGCTCTCAACATCTCACACTCTAAATGTTCTATCTTCTGATACGCTCACCACTCGCCCTCCGTCTAAACTCCAGCACACAGAACGGACTACATCTGTGTGAGCGGTCAATGTTTTGGTAACCTTGCCCGTGTCGACACTCCACAATTTCACTGTGCCATCGAAACTCCCGGTTGCTACTGTCTTGCCGCCCGGCGACAATGCTATGGTGCGCACTCCTCTTTCTTTGTCCTCCCATTCCTCCCCAAACTGCGTGCCCCTCTCTGAGTCCCAGACTCGAAATGACCCATTTTCCGATGAAAAGATGAGGATCCACTGTCCACCGGGCAGGTGTAGGATGTGGGTGACGCCATTCTTTCCTTTGATCTTTCGGCAAGGCATTGTCGCTAAATTCTCGTGCTTTGCAGGGGCTGGATGCCCCATGATTTTGGTTTCGAAATTCACTTAATGGGTGGGCGATGATTTCAGCTCTTACCATCAAATACCATATGAATCCATCACTTACTCAGAATCCAGATGTACTTGACTTGTACACAGAAAGACGAATGCGGAACGAAAGCCGCAATAGAGTGAGAGTTTCGTTCAATGGAGATTCAAATCAGGAAGGAGGTCATCATTAAAGTCTTCTGCAGGTGCGTTTTCCTCGCTTCATCCTCGTGTTTGCCTCACGATTTCAGCACATGGCTGTGCAGTATAGGCGCCCAATTATGACAATATGCGCATTGACCTCTCAGCATCAGAGTCGCACTATCCCACAAACCTGTATCTCTGTGTTTCTCCACACACCCAATGTGATTTTGCGATTGTCGTATCTATCTTTCCCTCCACATTTTGGCCGCCGTCTTCGTTGAGAGTCTAACTGGGCTCATCCTGCTCTTTTGTCTGACCTTGGTTCTCAACGTCCTACGTGAGCTTTTCTTCTTCTTCGTCTCCCCATAGCTAAATCGTAATCTGGCTATAATGATTCCGATTTTCGTGGAAGAGACTATTCATCCTCGTCAGTACGCTGTCTGCGCTCATGTTTTTAATACTTGGAGTAGCATTGTCGGTGCACAAAAACCCTTTGCTTTTCAGCAGAAATCTCGGATCTGGCAGGGCAAAGGCTGTCAACAACACCATCCAGCACGATAACGATAACCCACATCTTTTCACCTGCCTCGCGGACGATCAGCAATTGGGTACAGTTCTCTACAAGCGGATTCGGTGAGATGGGTACGGCTGCCCCGACACTGCAATGCTCCTTGACACCCACAAGGACGGTGAGATCTGCCCGTGTCATACAAGTCACAAATTGGCGAAGGTCAATAGCAGTACGAGCTCGCGAGCATACACATAACGCGGGTTAACGAGGCTTTCATTTATGGCTGGTTTGATGCCAATGCAGACCCAGTTCCGAGCCTTGCTCTGTCATATTTGGGCTGGATGCGCTGCCCACGAACGAGGCTAATGGTTGGCTCATCGTCGAGCAGACATACACGCCAGCAGTGCTACGCAATATCTCCCAGTGACCACACATTGCCTCGCTCTTCGTTTCTTGCGAACGTTTGTCGTATTTTTGCAAGATAAAACCAAATTCATGTACACCGGGCAATCTATGTGATGGACTTTCTAGTTGGTGAGACAGGCTGCAGTCCAGATGTACAGACGTTTGATTACTTCCACCTATCTA